>NW_010176528.1:0-20517 GCF_000695765.1 Mesitornis unicolor | reverse complement strand
CATTCAAAACCTGCCTGGACACGTTCCTATGCGACCTAGTCTAGGTGATTCTGCTCTGATAGGGTGTTTGGAGTAGATGATCTTTCAAAGTCCCTTCCAGCTCCTAATATTCTGTGATTCTGTAATTGGTCATAATCAACACAGCTTCACCAAGGGCAAATTGTGCCTCACCAATTTGGTGACCTTTTATGACGGAGTTACAACTGTTGTGGGTAAGAGAAGAGCAACTGATACCATCTACCTAGATATGGGCAAAGCATTTGACACTGTCATACTGGTCATGAAACTGGAGAAACGTGGATAAGGAATTGTCTGGATGGTCGCACTCAGAGAGTTGTGGTCAATGGCTGAATGTCCAAATGGAGACCAGTGACGAGTGGTGTTCCCCATGGATCAGTACTGGGTCCGCTACTGTTGAACATCTTTGTCAGTGACATGGATAGTGGGATCGAGTGCACCCTCAGCAAGTTTGCAGATGACACCAAGCTGTGTGGTGTGGTTGACGCCCTGGAAGGAAGGGATGCCATTCAGAGGGACCTGGACAAGCTGGAGGGGTGGGCCCATTCCAACATTATGAAGTTCAAGAAGGACAAGTGCAAGGTCCTGCAACTGGGTAAGTGCAATCGCAAGCACAAATAGAGGCTGGGTGGAGAATGGCTTGAGAGCAGTCTTGAGGAGAAGGACTTGGGGGTGTCAGTTGTTGGAAAAACTCAACATGAGCCAGCAACATGCGCTTGCAGCCCAGGCCTGCAATCAAAGAGAGTGGGCTGCATCAAAAGAAGTGTGACCAGCAGTGCGAGGGATTGTCATTCCTTGGTGGTGGTACTTTCCGTTCATGGATGTTGGAATTTTTACATTAAATCTTCTTGATGCTTCGATGATCTTATCAGTATGCCCACGAGTGCATTACATATAGTGTGGTCAGGAACTTTGGATCTCATACACACCCACTGGCTCAGACACTCTTTGTGGATTGGAGAAATGCATTAAATTATCTTAAGCAGAACAAAAAATGGAATCTGTATTCACCTACTGAAAATGAATGCATGTTGGATGAGTGATATAATGTAGAGGATTGGCAGCGTCCCCTCTAGCAGTGACTTGTAACAAAGGACTGCTTTGACTTCAGGATATACTGAAGGTTATAAATGTTGATTGAAGCTAGGCCTTCCTTGGAATGTCATGTAAAGGAACCAAGTCATGCAAGCAATAGATTTAGTGACTCAACTTCGATAGCTCCTGCTTGGTAATTTATATGACACCCTCTCAGCATACTGTTCTTGTGTGTCCTTATCTTAAATATTTCAACTCCAAAACTATGGGACAGAAAAAACTTTATGGAATAGACAGTATGCTTATAAAACCTGTCCTTGCACTAAAGAAGGATGAATGGGAAACACTGTGGACCAGAATATTAAGTGATTTGACTGAAGTGATTTTAATGAATCTGGAGAATTTGCTAAAAGAACCCCAAACCAAACTGATGAAGAAACCAGCAAGGATAAGTACAAAATGCTACATGTACCAAAAAAATAAAGAAAGAAAATCACAGATGTGAAATGGGTAACAATTAGAAAGGCAGCAGTTTAAATAACATAGCAAGCTATTTCATTTGAGTGATTATTATTTTGCAGTTTTAAGAGAGACATTTCACACTGAAGTGTAGTTCAGTGTAGAAGATAGAGGAGATTCTACTCTGTTAAGAGTTAGCCAGGCCTTTACTGAAATACTGCCTGATTTGTAGGTGAGAGGCAGACAAGCTGCAGGGATTCCACCAGAGAAGTGTGACATTAATTTTGACACTTTAAACTGATATTTGAAGAAAGAATGGAAATTTTTTTAATCTTTAAAGGTTAGGTCTGGGGAGAGATATGTGATAACTCTTCCAGTGTACTTGGAAGGCTCATTAACTATTTTTCCTAAACATGAAATGAGAGGAGATCAATATGTTGCTTTTTGGAGGGGAGGGTGTGTTTTTTTTGTTTGGGTTTGATTTTGTGTGTTTGTTTTGCTTTTTTTAAAGTAAAAAATGGTTAGGTTTTATATTTAAACAAAATAGAATTCATGATGGCTTTCAAACCAGAAGAATGTCTTTCAACAATGATTTTTTACTGGAATTTAGCAAACATCTTTGGCAGATATACTTGATCCCACATAATAAGTGGAATAGATAATCTCTTACAGTTAGCTTCCATTTATTCTTCTGTTGGTCTCCTTATTGCATAAGAACAGTAGATTAACAATCAATTTGTCAGTAATCTTCATGGTAAAACTCATCCCAAGGGAACAGTTTTTGTTGATCAAAAATCCTAGTCTATGCACCAAGGAAGGATTTAAGTACTTCACTGGGCTTTGTTTAGGAAAGGACATATTAATCTGTGTCATTTCATAATTTATTAAACAAAAAAAAATTGAAATATATGGCAATATATTTTTTGTATAACATACAGGTTTTTACTGGCAGTGCAAAGCACTGTATTTTGAGGGACCTGGAAAGCAAGATGCTTACACAATGTAATATATGAATTGTAAAAACTTTAAGAAAAATTGTATGCTTATTAGTATTTTGAAACATAACAAAATTTCAATGTGAGGTATTTCAGTGTCATCTGTGCGTCATTTGGATACTCTTAGTCATGCAATTGTGTGCATGATGTCTAAGAATATAATCTCACTGAGTATGTCAAGTGGCAGTTTAAGAACCTGAGTATATCCGCATTGGAGATGGACTATCAATACTGATTGGCCATGACAGGATATACAACAAAATGCAGTTTGCTTAAAAACAGGATGTAGTTTGGATGTACGCCTGGAAATTCTTTGTCCTTGAGTCCATGATCAAATACATGTCAAATAGCTCAGCATTTCTTTAAGCAAATTTTCAGGTCATAACTCAAAGGAAACACCTACTTTGATGATCAGTACTATCAAATTTTACTGATATAGCAGCTGCATGAATGGAAAGTTATATGTAAAATGGCTAACAGAAACAGGGGACTTGTAAAGGGTGGTGAAGTATTGTGAGTGGGAAAGATGTCACTGAGTGAGCTTTTGGACAAGATTAAAGAATGAAACACTGGAGAAGAAAACAGCTTTAAATAATAGAATTTTTGTTTTTCTAGTCTTCGCAGGAAAATGCAAACACAGCAGACCTCACTATAATTCAGTGGATGAGTAAACACTCAAATGAGATGATTGTTAATTAGTTACTTCCCAGTGCATCGAAGGATTTTAGTGTTGCTACTTTTCTTCAGAGCCCTTGTGTCATGATACTGCAACTCATTGCTGGCCATTACTGCTGCAGCACTCACATCTGTATTAAACTTAAAGATCCATAGTGAAATAGGAGATATGTCAGCTGACTAAGCTGCTTGCACTTAAAGAAATAAGAATTTACCTCCTTTGTGGATTTTGCTGCAGTTCTTGCTGAGAACAGCAAGCACCATCTGATTGTTCTAGACAGCTTCAATTGAAAGTTTAGATGACAATCTATCACACATATTCAATAATGATTTTTCTCTTTGGAACAGTTTCTTTCCCCTTCTCCCATTTATGGTATATAATTTTATTTTTATTATTCAGCATTCAGAAGTCATAGATGTAGATTTTAGGTAAGCAAATAGCAAAATACAGCTTTCTTCAGAATCATAATCCTGAGAATCACAAAGAGAATGAACATCTCAGAGTAACATCGTATTTTTTTTTTCCTTGAATCTCCTTCACCAGACTTCTACCAATAACAATAATGGGTATCACAGAAACTTTTTCTTTTTTTTTTTTCCCCCCCTCGAAAAAAATTCTGTGCAGCGAGAAAACCATACCCAGGACCTTCATCATGCTCATGCTGCTGACATTGGTCTAATTCTTAAAAAAAAAAAAGGTGAGGAGGGGAGAAAAATGATACAAGTATGTTCAGAATATCAATCTAGTTTGCATCTAACTGTGTGTAAACATAAATGAGCAATTTCCTTGCAATAAGGATGGTGGGAGAAAACAAGGAGCAAGTGAAGAGGAAACAGTAAGAAGTAGCTATATACCTCCACATAAAGGTATCTGCAGTGTAAAAAGTGTGGGACGAGATATGCAGAATCAAAAACAGTTGGAAAATGTATTATGTTTGGCATCTGTGTTTTCCTCCTTCCCACTCATGATTTCATATTTGGTAGCCAATTCTAGTAGCAGTGTGTTAGTGGCACAAAACAACTTCCGTCATAGGCTCTGTGCCATTGATGGATACTGACTCAAAGTGTTTGTACCCAATACCATAAAAATTGATGTCAGCAGTTCCACCAAACTCTGTGTTTATTCCTGTGAAACATAGTCCATTTGTTTTGGTAAATAATATGTATATATTTAATATTGTTGCATCTTTGATGGAAAATCAGTGTTTTGGAACCATTTTTATATAGATTTCTGGCACTGGAAGTCCTCTGGAAGGCTGGTTCCTTGAACAACTTCTTAAAGTCTAAAAACCTCAGATGACACTTTGTCAAGAAAACTGGATATTTTAGGACAAAGAAGCAAATATATATTTTTTTAAATGTGTTTCACTAAACAGAATACTTCTAGCATTGGTGTACTGTAATTTTTTTGAAAGTCTTCAAAACTCTATTACATTTCTATCTCTAAAACTCATTGGTTCTAAAAGTATCATCACACTTGTACCTAGATTTATGTTGGTGCCAGATGTTTGGTCTTTTTAGAAAATGCATGCTATTAGATACTATCTTTATCTTCAAGCTTTCATAGTCACTAGATGTTTTTTTTCATCTTTCTCTCTATCTTAAAACTTATTTTGTTAAATTTATTATTTCAGTGTAGTTAGATATGCAGCCAATCAGTAGACCTTAAACTTGCATAAACTGTCACAGGTACATGAAAATAGAACTTACTTACCAGTGGATCTATATCACCTTAGAATGTGATCTAGATCTTTGTCAAAACTAGAACTTGATTTCCTTTCATGAGGTTTGAGGCTTAATTTTTTGTAGTATATATTCGTTACAAGTAGAACTTAACTTGCTTGAGTCTTCTTATGTTCTAGTTGTGTTTTGTTGGGGTTTTTTGTTTCTTTTATTTTTTTTTGTTTTGTTTTTGGTTTGGTTTGGTTTGGTTTGGTTTTTTTGGTGGGGTTTTTTGTGGGTTTTTTTGTTTTGTTTTGTTTTGTTTGGTTTGGGTTTTTTTGTTTTTTTTTTGTTTTGTTTGTTTTTTTTTCCATAACTATAATTTAGTCTTTAAATTGCTATGATGTCCTGACATATCACAAGAAGTGGATCTTTGTGTCTCTGGTATCTTGGTGATTTTTCCTGCTTGCTGTGGCCAGCCTGTAGAACACTGTTACATTCCATTATTTAATTTCCAAAATTCTAACTAAAATTCTAACACTAATATTTAGTGTCTTTCCTATTTGTCTTAACATAAATTGGTAAGTATTTACAAAAATATAGGCATGTAGGAACAGTAGGATAACTGCATATAAGAATCTTACAATATCTGTTTTTAATTACAATAACTTTCAACATGAAATAGAATTCCACAAAAAAATAACACATGGATGTAAGGCAAAGGAAGTTAGCAATTCAAAATCAAGAAGTACCCTTATAGGATTTTGACATTTAAAGTACTGAATGACTTCAGATTTACAGTCTGTAAAATTGTTCTCTATTAAAGTACAATAAGAAAAAATAGAAGGGCTAACATTCACCTCAAGAGAGTCATAGTGGGAAGATAAGGCAGCTAAAGGATTACTTAAAACATTAGGGCAGAAAGGTTTTGGTTAGTTGGTTAAAGTGAGGTTGTATCTAAATTAGCATATAGGGTAGTGCAACAGGATGAGATCTATGGAGAGAGAAATTTGATGATGAGGACATCCCATTCACAGTATCTGGGAAGCTATACTTTGGAGTAGCTCTATTTTAGTTCTGCAGACTAAATTGTATTTTAGTTCCACAACTAATTTTTAATTTATCACCGGCAATCCAAAATAACCTGTAAATGTTGCTGTAAATAAATGATTACTGTTTGTTTCCCGACTTGGATCTGTCGTATATTCGCTGCCGGCCTCACAAGACCGGATTTATCTCCCTGTTTTCGCAACATAGAGAAAGTATTTAAAAACTCAGAGGAATAACATCTTGAAATATACTAATACTTTGTTTTCAGTGCCTGTTGGAAGGAGGCAAAGATTGATTTAGGGACCACTTAAGCAAACTGGACATACACAAGACCACAGATGGAATAGGACTGGCTGGTGTGCTGTTGAAGTAGCTGGCTGATGTCATTGCAAGGCTGTTCTCTATTAGCTTTGACAGATCACGGAGATCTGCAATGTTACTGATGACAATAAAAGGCATAAATGTCACACCCCTCTTGAAGAAGGGAAAGAAGGAGTGTCTAGGGAACTACAAGCTTTGTCAGGATGTCTAGCCCTGTAAGCAAATGGAGAGCAGTGAATGTTGCTTACTTTGAGTTTAGCCAGATAGCTAATAGCATTCTAGTAACCAGACTGGAGAGATGCCTTGGATAGGTGGACTATAGAGGTGTGAACTGACTACTTCACAGGGCTTAGAGACTGATCAACAATCTAATGTTTAACTGGTGGTTAGATGTTTATTAGGGATATTAAACAGATCAATAAAAACTGAGGGTAGAGGAAGAATGCAGGGTAAGGAAAGTTTTTCTTCCGAGGTGGCCTTTACTCAGAGTCTGACTGACCATTAGCCTGCTTTTGGAAGCTGGTGAGTGAATGATTTTTGCATTGTTTGTTTTACTGTTTTTTTTTGTCTTGTTGGCATTTTTCTTTTTCTCTCTTTTTTTTTGTCTTCACTTATTAAACTGTCTTTACCCATGACTTTTCTCAGTTTTGCTCTTCCTGTTCTCTGCCTCATCCCATTGGGTATGGGGGAGTGAATGAATGGCTATGTGGAGGCTTAGCTGCTGGCTGAAGTCAAACTACAAGAATGTTGGTGAGCTGGAGGAATGTTCAACAAAAACAGATGCTACCCTGGGCTTCCTGACATATGAAGAAAATTGAAGGAGGTACAAATAACCCATGGAAATGTAAAGTTTACCTTGTGACTTTTGTAGAAATTAACAGGGATAAACTAGCAAGGAGATCACCAATGTCACAATTTTGGTCATAACTTTTGGAATAGGCTTTTAGAATATACTGGCTCAACATACCTGATACTATTGAATCATAGTCTGTATGTTTATGCCGTTTCCTAGTGAGAGGCTACAGAACTCGCAAGAACTCACAAAACCTTGATGCCAGCATAATTATATGCAAAACTAGCAAAAGGAGGTGGTTTATCACTAAGTAAGTGACAGCTTCTTGCCAAAGTATGGTGAGATTGGAAAATGTTCACTTGTGTTCAAACAAGTTCCATCAGGAGTTAATAGACAAACAACATGAAACTCAAAATCCGAGCTGGAAATCATTGGAAGCAGTATTAAGAAAGAGGTACAATATATATAAAAGGAAGAAATACATTTATGTGATATATAAAGCAGAGATTTTTAAACTTCCTTATGACTGCTGTTAGAGAGACTTGAGCTCCTGAAAGCTTTTTCTGTTGAGTTGTCTTAAAGACTATGAGAATATTTGCACCCATTTCCATGAAGACTTGAAAGTAAACTGTTTATTTAAACCATTACAGAAGTCAGCCTGGATGCTCTAGTTCAGGGCTGAAGTAGCACTATTTGCAATATTTGATTTAAACTGAGGAATAAATTTAAATCAGCTATAATTGATAACTAAATTCCTATAAGAAATATGTTTGTCATATCTATTTAACTAGTAGAGGTTTTTAAATATAGATTCGTAACTTTAAGCTTAAAGTAGACAAGTGCTAAGAAAGATCTACTTTCAGAGGCTTGGTTAATCAGCTATTGCCTGAATAACTGAAAGGGAACCAAGGCAAGCACAGCACTCCAGAGGGTAGTGTTGCTGTAGAAGGTGGGAACCTGAATAGTGACATTTAAAATAAATGCAAAATGAATTCCAGCTAATTCTAACTCTAATTCTAGTAGACAACAATAGATCACAAAAGGGAGTACTTATTAAATTTTGCCACACTTTGCTCTTAATTGGTTTAAATTAAAAAAAAGGTACTTTAGTGTATATGCAAAACTAGCCTTTTCATACATAAAGTGCAAACTATAAATACCATGGAAAACAGAGAAGTTATAAAGTTTTCTGGTGACTTAACTTATTCAGAACTGCCCATCATCAGAAGGAACATGTAGAAAAGTAGTAAAAGACAATTTTAAACTTAACAGAAGCAATAGAAGTGACAAATGATAGCCAGCAGGACTCATTGCTGTTGCAGCTTGCTGAACCAGATGTCCAAGAGATTTCCAAAATATTGAGAATAAAAACATAATTTCTTACCTGAAAGTTACCATGGATCATCTAGATAGCTATTTCAGATTCAAAAACACAACAGCATTTGAGATTATGTTTTCTTGTAGTAAAGACAGTTGGAGTCAAATATATATATTTTTTCATTAAAAAAATCCACTGCAGCACACTCAAAAATACTACTGTGTTATGACACTTTTGCAAAATGAGGTTGTCAAAACTTACCCTATTGGCAATTGTAAAAACAGCAGACTTGGGGAATATTGACATAGACCAGCCTTGACATTTGATAAACTGCTAGTCTCTGCAGTAGCAAGAAAGCATTGCTTGGTGCCGTGCATGAAACATAAATAAAACTATTCCAGTAGCACTACAGTGAATTCTATCAAGCAGAAAGGTAGCAAAGTCAGTGAATATGGTGTTAGTTTTAGGCGTAGTCTGAACAAGAGATCACATGTTACTGGTGAGATCCACTCTGGTCACTTTTTCTGGGAGCTTACTTCATTGGAAATAGATTATATAGCTGGATACAAGTCTGCCCTCTCTATAGCAAATGAAGAAAACACTACTGCATGGCGACATCAAAAATGCTGCCATGCAAAGTGAAGATAAGACCATATATGATGATAAGGACTTAGGAAAAAAAATAATTTAAAGTATTAGTAATTTTCAGTGAGATTTAGATTCCTAAATCTTTCTGGCCTTCATTTACCATACTGTTTTAAAGATATGTAAAAAGAACTTTCATAGTCTGTAATGTCTGAAATTTAATAGAATTTTATGTCCACTGCAGAGGTCATCATCCATAATATGAAAATGGTTTCACGGATAAGAAATAAGTCAGATAGCTTGTCCTTATTAGTAGTATCTGTATAATGGTAAGAGCTGAGATGTTAATAGAGGACTGATTCTTCATTGTTCTAGGCTTTGCATATCTGATTGCTACAATCTGGGGTCAAGCTTTTCTTCTACTGCTTTTCTAAAAAAATTTTTTTAAATTATTTACTGTCTGAGACACTACACTGCTACCATTAATAGATCACCCACATCTGCCACATCTAGGTCAAAAAGAAAGGATGGAGTTCAGAAAAGAAAAAAAAAATCTTTATTCTCAAAATATTTAAGGTAATGCACTGTGGAATATAGTAGGTAACCTCATTCTTCAGGATATTCTTCCCTTTTTTCAGCTAGATCTAATCTGGTCTTTTCCTCCTTTACCTGTTGGAAAACAGGCCAGAAAATCCATCCTACCTTATGCTGTTTCTATTGCCTTCAAATAAAACATAGTCTTCACTTTATAGTGTACTTGCCGACTTTTGAATTTTTCACAATCTTTGGTTCAAGTACTCATTAAGCCTTTTCCATATTATATAAGTGCAGAATATGGTAGCTGTTTGTTCAGTACTGCTCAAGAATGATGTGGCAGTGTTCAGAATGGAATTCTGTTTGTTTGAGACCCAGTTTTATTCTCAGTCTTGTTTTTCTCTAGAAAAGGACTGAAATGCAATCCTTGTTACAGGCTAATGTTAACTTCTCTTGCTTCTTATCCATATGCTTTGAAGGACAGGAAGGGAAATGATGAAATTAACTACCTATATTTGAACCTATATGGTTGGTTTTGTCACCATTTTTTAATTTACCTATACTGAGTATAAATAGAATTATCCCATTCATAATGATGAGTCCAAAGACAGAAAAGAAAACAAAGCAATGATAAAAATGAGCAAGCTGGCCAGGGCTTAGCTGAGAGGATAGAGATAGGAGAAGAAAGTAACAAAGAAATGACAACACTGCTTGTACAACTTGAAGGTCAAGGAAAAAATAGGAGAGCAGTTAAACCAATGACTAATGCTGTTATAAAAGAATATAGGGCACTAAGAGTCAAGAACAGTAATAGTTGTGTTGCAGAAATGTATACATAAAAAGAAATCCATCACTTTGGTTGTATATTTTTCTTGTGTTTTGTGTTTTCCTTTTCTATCAGACAATCTAGAAAAAACTGAGCTTAATTAAACTACATAGCTTTTTGTCATGCCTTTCTTAAGGAACTAAATTATTTTAATTATATAACTTAAATAGTATTTTAAATATTTAGCTGTATTCTGAAATATTTTTATTTTTTTTAATATCCCATCACATCTTCTAAAAACACTTTTTGAGTTAAAAACTAAAAACAAAAAAAGAGGATCTATTCATTACCACAAATCTTGTGTGGTTTCTGTGTTGGATAGAAAACATAGGATGTAAAATATCAGTTGATTATTGTATTTAAAATTATTGGAAAAGTATTTCTCTACATCATAATATATTTATGATTTCAACATGTATTTATGATTTTACTTTTAAATTATTTGGTTTCTTTAAAATGGTCCCCTTCAGGAGCATTTTAAAGGTAACAAATGGTGATTTAATTTTGATTACTTGTTTAGATATATGTTTAATAAAGTTTAAGCAAGACTTAAAATTTGAAGACAAAAGAGAAGTCACAGAATCACAGAATCACAGAACGTTAGGGATTGGAAGGGACCTCAAAAGATCATCTAGTCCAATCCCCCTGCCGGAGCAGGAACACCTAGATGAGGTTGCACAGGAAGGCGTCCAGGCGGGTTTTGGATGTCTCCAGAGAAGGAGACTCCACAACCTCTCTGGGCAGCCTGTTCCAGTGCTCTGTTACCCTCACTGAGAAGAAGTTTCTTCTCAAATTTAAGTGGAACCTCCTGTGTTCCAGTTTGTGTCCATTAAGTCAGTGACCTCTTGGCCAGTATTTTGAGTCCTGCCTTTCAGCACTGTTCTAAATTGTGGTTAAGCCCTACACTGGATGAAGAACAGGGTTCTACGGAGCAGAGAAGTAGTGGGAGAATGAGTGAAGGGGCACTTGAAAGAATATACATTAAAGAATTAAATGCCAGAAGAATTAAAAGGGAAGAGAAAGTGAGCACCCCAGCAAAATGAACAGGATGAACAAAAAAGGACACAGTTATAAAATTTTTCATGTCCTACTGAATGAAAATAGTATGAGGACTAGCAATGTGTATTTGGGTTTCTGTGAGGGGTTTCGGTTTTGTTTTTCATAGTAGGAGAGGGCTATGAAGATAGCTTTGTAAGAAACTACCTGAAAAGCTCCCCCAGCTCCAATGTCAGACCCACCTCTAACCATAGTCGAGCCAATCAGTGCCCCTGTGAATTAATGTATTTGAGGGGTGTGTGGGGGGGTACAGCTCATCCTTTCTCTTTCTCTTGCACCGGCCCTGACCAACGTGACCCAGGGTGCAGGTGGTGTGGCCCCAGCCCCAACTTAAGCTTAGGCCCCACTGCAGCTTCAGCCCAAAAGAGAGAGCTGGGAATTCTTCAGAACCATCAGGAAGGGACTTGCAGTGGAGAAAGGAGAGGGACCTGAAGACAACGACTTTAAAAAAACACCAAGGTCAGTGAAGGCAGAAAGGAGAAGGGAGAGAAGGAGGTGCACTGTGCCGAGGTTCCCCCTGCAACCCATGGTGAGAGTGCAGGTCAACCTGCCTGCAGCCTGTGGAATTTCACCAGTGATGCAGGTCCATGAGCAGGTGGCTGCCCCTAAAGAGCCCGTGACTTTGAGCAGTGTGTGCTGGAGCAGTTCGTGTGTGAGGGAACTGTAACTGTGGGCAGACCCACAATTGGACTTTTTTGGAGGACTTTTCTCCTGTGGGAAGGGTGCCACATGGAAGCAGAGAGAGGCTGGGAGGAGTCCTCCCCTACCCCTGAAGAGGAAGGAGTGGCAGAGACCACATGGGATGAACTGACTGCAACCCCCATTCCCATCCCCCTGTGCTGCTGGTCAAAAGTGGAGGAGGTGAAGAAACCAGGAACAAAGCTGAGCCTGGGAAGAAAGGATGGGTTGGGGGAAGGTGCTTGACTTTAAGATCTGGTTGTATCTCTCACTGTTCTACTCTGATGTTGTTGGTAACAAATTAAAATTGTTTTGTTTTTCTCCCTATGATGAGTCTGTCTTTTGCCCATGACCGTTTAAGTGGTGAGAGGCCCTCTCAGTCCTTATTTTGTCTAGCCCCTTTTTGGGGCATTGTGGTGCTCAGTTGTGCACTGGGCCTAAACCGCAACACAATGTAAGATTATAATGTCATTTGACCTAAGATTGCATCCATGTACCTGCTTTTATTACACTTTTTCTTAGCACGAAACACTATTGCTTCCTTTTATAGTTGTACAACAAGATACAGTAGATATTATAGTTTACCAAAAAAATTGCCTACTATCTAGTAGTCAACAAGCTCATTAATGTTTGAGCTGAGCAAGGAAGAAAACTTTGCTTCCATATTCTTACTTCTCAAGCTTTGGGTATTTAAGAGAAAGTACTATTCAAATAGAAACATAAGCAGTAGAATACCCCGATTAGGACAAGAAATAAATATGTTTTGCTTATATATTTTCCCTTTGAGTTTAATAACTTGATACAAAATATAGATATTGTTAGGTATATATGTAGACATTGTTATGTCTACATATGTGAGGCACCGAGGAAACCAAGACTGAGAAAGACCACTTTTGTTTATAAGTGTTTCACAGCATGAATTTATTTTTTTTTTAGTGAAAGTGCTTATCATTCTTTCCACTGTAGTGAAAGGACTCTTAGGTCCTGATTCATTATACTCAATTTTAGAACTTCAATGTAGCTAACCTAAATTACGAGCCAAGTTCTTGTATACTTAATGGAAAGAGGCTGGAATATATATAAACAATGAGGATCATTTAAGATGTCTATTAACTGTTGGGAGATATTTATCTATTTCCAATAAAAAGGAGGAGGGAGCTAATGATGTCTTTTCTTCCTAATTTAGATGTTTTGGATAATTGTCTAGGCAGGATGACTGAGTTACTCCTTTACTTTGAAGACAAGGAAGAAGTTAGACCTGAACTAAAGGCACCCACCTCTCAGTGGATACACTTACTGCATAGCTGCCACATCAATCAGAAATGCAATTATTTAAATCCATGGACAAATATTATCTAAGCTCATGGACAAATTTTCTAATATGTTTGCTGGCTGAGGTTTGATACTTGTTTGAAGTGTCTCTCAAACTCTGTTTGGAGGGGTAATATACATACTTTTTTTTTTTGTAAGAATCGCACTCTCCCCATCTCCAGGTAACCTAGTTTAAAAAGTTAAAATTACTTAAGAGCTGTGGAACTAGGTATTTATCATGTGTGTAATTAGTGATAAGTCTGTAGTCCATGGGTCTGTGTTAAACAGGATCTAATTCTGTGCATTCTTACGAGGAGCAACTGAGGGAACTGGGGTTATTTAGCCTGGAGAAGAGGAGGCTGAGGGGAGACCGTATCACCCTCTACAACTCCCTGATAGGAGGTTGGAGTGAAGTGGGTGTCAGTCTCTTCTCCCAAGTAACAAGTGATAGGATGAGAGGAAATGGCCTCAAATTGTGCCAGGGAGGGTTAGATTGGATATTAGGAAAAATTTATTTACTAAATGAGCAGTCAAGCATTGGAACAGGCTTACCCAGGAAGGTGATGGAGCCACCATCCCTGGAGGTGTTCAAAAAACACGTAGGTGTGGCACTTCAGGACATGGTTTTGTGAGCATGGTGGTGTTAGGTTGACAGTTGAACTTGATTTTCTTAGAGGTCTTTTCCAACCTTAATGATTCTGTGATTCTATGTTTCCATATTTGTGCATGTATATGTACATATACATACATACACAGTTATGTACATACACAAATATACAGATACATACGAAATGGTCTTGTGACCTTTCTGAAGTTCTGCACCTGCAAAGAGACATTAGACAGCTGCTTAATGTTAGCTTATTTTCTGCCATAAGCTTTAGTAAGAAATGTAGAATAAAATAAGCAGGCTATTATAGCTTTCACTCAGGAGTTTTAATTGGAATTAATTAAATTGACTTGCAAAGGGCACATTATGTAGGGGACTTCCCCATTTATATAATTAGTCCATGTTTGTCAAACACATTAGTTCTGGTAGAAAGCCAAATTCAAAAAGAGGAGGTAGTGGTAGACCAGGTAAGTGTTAAATGTAAGTGCTTCCTAATTGTTTTGTACTAATTATTGGGAGCTTTTATTATGTAACTGTTAATAGTATTGTGGCTTTCTTCTGCAAGAAGCACTACCAACATGCTTCCAGAATGAATATGTCTTTTACACTAACAAATCTCTTAATGGAAGCATGAAAAATATGTAGGAGCATCCAGAAATTGTCTGGAGTCAACAGGTCTTCCTTTTGCTATACAGCTCCAGAGTAAATGACTTCTTATTTAGTAAAGCCAGAAAATAATTTTATTAAAGCCTTGTTTTGTTTAGCACAGATACAATAAACTTTTGTGTATATTTTTATTTCACTAGTTAGTAAAACATTGTGGAAACTGTAAAATATTGAGCGTCTGTGTATTCGGCTTAACAGAATTATGTTTCCATAATAACAGAACTCCCCTTTTTTCCAGTTTGAGGCTAAAAAAAAATAATAAAAAAGCCTCTTCCTCTTTTAGAGTTTCTTTCCCAAAGTTCACTTCCTACTCAAAAGGTTTAGAGAATACAAAATATATCCAACTGTTTTTTGTTACTGAGAAAATTACTTCTACCTCAGTGTGAGACAGTGTAAAATCTTACAGTTTTAAGTGAACTAAAAAGATACGTCTTAAATTATTTCTTTTGCAGCTGTCTATATGCATAAAAGGCACTTCTAGTATTAAGAAGTTTTAACTGAAATTGTTAGATTCATGGAGATCTTTCTTTCTCATCTGGAGAAAAACAGTGAAAATATTTAATCAATGTTATCTGAGTGTTAAGATTTGGTCGGGTTTGGTGAATCATTTAGCCTAGCATATTTCATTTCAGCAATCTGGGGAACAAATTTTTTTTGGGACACAAGAAGAAAATGACTTGTTTTTGTCTTTTTTTTTTTCTTCTTTAGATTTACTGTGCTTACTAATATTTCAGATGTGATTAGACATTTAAAAAATGGTAGAACCCTCTCTTTCTGAATGATGAGAAACCATCACCACCAATCAAAACAAGGCTATGTCTCAGCAAAGAGCTTAGTACAGAGAACAGAGTACAAAATTGCAAGATAATCTCTATTAAGATTGAAGAAAACAGTGATAAATCAAATTCAATAATTTTTGAGCATAATTTGAGTGAGTGATACCTAAATTAGAAAAGGATTAGTGTTCACTGATTTTCCATATTTAATCCAAGTAATGAAAATGTGGCAGCCTAACGACTTGCCAGCATCTAGAGGGACTCACTTTCATGATTGCAATAAAAGATGTTCAAAACACCAGTATTTCAATCATACTTAAATCAACACAGGATGATTATGCTATTTTTCGTTTCTAGCAAAACTCCTCATAGCATCTAGCAGACATTTTAATCTGCTTAGCTTGTATTTACATTGATTTTTTTTTCTTTATATCCTTTCTTCAATAAGTCTTGATTTAAGACAATAAGGATTGGTAATTTCACTGAGGAAAATCACTGTACAATATAGCATAAGTCCAGGAAGTCTGCCAAAACATGAACTTTCTTGAAGTTGCATTATTCTACTTCTGAAGTGTCTAGATTTCAGGCCAAGGAACCTGGGCTGTAATCCTTTTCCAGCAGTTCTGAAGCCCTGCCTACTAGGACACTTTTCTCTAGGCATGCACTTTTACCCACTGTACTCAAAGAGGCCCTGTGCAAGGAGGGTACACACAGCCTAAAAATACACAGCAGTTGTGTATGTGTGGTTAATACACACAGTGAATGGGTATGGTACTAGGATATGCATTAATGTACTTACCAGCTCTGAGACTTCTGAATAATCTCTGCTGCCCAGTAAGTGGTCAGCCAGGTGTGGAGTGTCCCATGTCCCATAATCCTGGAAATGTCAGACTTTTGATCACACTGACTTATTGTGTTCGAGTTGCTTGCTTTTTCCTTAAGATATTTTATTTTCCATGTCTGTATTTTTTCCTCATGATTCCCTGAACTGTCAACTATTATAATTGCAACAATTTCTCTTCTGCTTATGTTATTACTTATTTCATGTGGCTTCCATTCATGCACTCTCAAAGCTTAACAACACCTTTCTCAGTAAAACTGAGCCAAGGTCACACAGCTGTGCTGCACCAAAGTAGCCCTAGGATTAGAGAGCTCAACTCAGAGGCTGTGGGTTACACTCTGTCTATAGTGTAAGTTGTCTAACTGCTTACACTATAGAAACATTTTATGTAGGTTATAAATTAGCAGTCATAGATCAAAACATCTGTAAATATTTCATTCTGTAGTCTCTATCAGATAGAATGAAGAATTTTATTTACAGAATATAGTACTAAATGATTATTCTGTCTTTCAGAAAGAAAGCGAAACCCTTACGACATCTGGAAGATGCATGTCCATGCATATTTATCTATTTCTGCAAATTTTTCTTTGAAAGCATGCAGCTTCACATTTTGGAGGAGAGATTCAGATACTTTCCAGTGTTTTCTCCCGTGTCGTGGTTTAGGCCCAGTCCCTAACTGAGCACCACGATGCCCCAGAAAGGGTTAGTCTAAATAAGGACTGGGAGGGCTTCTCACCACTTAAAAAGGTCACAGGCAAAAGACAGGCTCATAATAAGGAATAAAAACAAAACAATTTTAATTTGTTACCTGCATCAGAGTAAAACAATGGGAGATACAACCAGATCTTGAAGTCAAAACACCTTCCCCCCCCCCCTCCCTTCTTCCCGGGCTCAACTTTTGTTCCTGGTTTCTTCACCTCCCCTCCTCCCCCTTTGCCTTGAGACGCAGGGGGATGGGAGTGGGGGATGCAGTCAGTTTCACGCCATGCGCTCCTCAGGAGTAAGAAGACAGCCCAGTCTCTCTCTCTCTCTGCTTCCTTCCACGTGGCCCCCTTTCCATAGGGGAAAAAGTCCTCAAAAGTCCAATATGGGTCTGCCAACAGCTGCAGTTTCGCTCACACACAAAGTGCTCCAGGACACACTGCCCAGAGTAATGGCTTCTTCAGAAGCAGCCACTTGCTCATGTGGCCCTGCCCCACCGGTGAACTCTACAGGCTGCAGGCAGGTCAACCTGGCTCTCACCACAGGTTTCAAAAGGGGAACCTGGGCTCTGTGTCCTCCTCCTCCTCCCTCTTCTTTCTTCCTTCAACCGACCTTGGTGTTCTTCAGAGTTGTTCTCCTCAGGCTCCACTCCTTTCTCTGCTGCAGGTCTCTTCTGATGGTTCTGGAATTCCTGGCTCTCTCTATCTATCTTTTTCAGTCTGGAGCTGCAGCATGGTTTAAGCTTATGTTTCGGTCGGGGCTGGCCAAGCCCAGCTGGGCAGGGCCGGTGCTGTGCCACCCGCATCTGGGGCCGCGCTTCTCAGGGCCAGTGTCAGAAAGAGACAGAGAGGCATGCCCTGCACAACCCTTAAATACATGAATTCGCAGGGGTGCTGGTTGGCTTGGCCCTGGTCAGAGGTGGGTCTGACAAAGGCAAAGGAGGAGCTTTTCAGGTAGCTTCTTAAAGGTCTATCTCCATAGCCCTTCCCCTGTTACCAAAGACACAACCAAAAACCCCTCACAGAAAACCCAATACATCCCGACACCCACAGCAACAGAAAATGACATGCTAGTTAAAATGCTAGCTTAAATCTAAACATGTTTTATGATTATGGAAGTGGGTGTTAGAGTACGGTAAAATTACTATATTTCATGAATATTTTTACATTTGTTGCGTGTGTGTGTGTGTATGTGTGGGGGCTGTGAGGTACAATGAACATGTTGCAGTTCTTAACAATACTTGCTTTTCCTAATGTTGATTATTAGATCTGCTGGCAAATCTCTTTCTCATGAGAGAAGGGGAAAAAAGCCTAATAAAGACAAGGGAGGGAATCAGCGGTTTTACACCCTTATGGTCAGTGGATAGGTGTATAAAGCAGATGCCTAAGAGAAAATATAGAGAGAACAGAAGAAAAGACAACTGGTTTTGGAATACATGAGAACTGAGACAAATTTGGGCAAGAGCAGTAGCATCTGCTGGAGGGTGAGAAGTAAAATGGAGGGAGAGAGACAGAGTGTGAAAGGTAGCACTAGAAAAGCAACAATAAGAGTTTATGCAATTAGATCATGCTATTTTCCAGAACTAAAAAGTTGTAAGCATTTACATCACTTCAAAACATTAGACCGAAACCATTGTCTTGAGATGCTTTTTTCTCTGTGATTAAAAGATAGTTCTGTGACATAATTCTTCAGCAGCGTTTAGCATGTGTCAGGCAGTGATTACATATGCTTGTTTGTTTTCAGTGAGCAACAAACTTCCAGCCACAGTTTTTGTTTTAATCTGAAAATAAACCAATCTCTGTGACATTGGTGTGACTCTGGCACTTGAATCCATTCTGTCATAACAGTTTGCACAGATTTCCATTTCAGCCCTTGGCAAAAGAATCTGTGTGCCCAGTTCTCACTGATCTGAATGCGTATCAGGCATTTAGGGATGTTTAATGGACTGAGAAAGTTGGGAAATAACTCCACAAATTATTTTGAAAAAGGAAATGCCAGATTTGTTTCTTTCCTTTCTCAATAGTCTTTACCTTTTGTTTCTGTAATGACTCTAGTATTGTTTTTAGGCAGTTGGCAATGAGAACTGTGGGCTGGTACTTATCAACTTATTCTTCTTATGTAATGTAAAACTAGCATACAACAAAGAAATGAGCTGAACAACACTGGTTGTGCTGCAAGAAGTAAAACGAATCAATAATGTTGTGCCTTGTAGTGGCAGAGTCATGAGCCCTGACTTAAGCCCAAAAGAGCAAACCATGAACTCAATACTGGTAGCCCATGACCATAAGCATGAATCAGATTTTGTGATGTTGTCAATTCAGGTGTGTTCTCATTGGATCTCCCTGTAAAAATCCAACTTTAATTTAGTGCTGTCTGTTCATTTGTCAGACACCTAAGTTCACTTTTTCATAAACACTTTAAAGATTAATTCTGTTACCAATACTCATACTGCACTTCCTGACTGCTGTAATAATTCAATAACTTCTTTCTGAGAATCTAATGGAAAGATTAGGACACCTTCCTCTCTATCTCTTTAAGTCACAGATTACATATTTTTTTTTGTACTGTAGATTTTAATAAATCATTTGGAGTAAAAGGCCTTGCAAAACTAATGAAATAAAAATCCTATGCTGATATTGTTTCTATAATGAAACCATATACAAAAAAGCAGCACATTTCACCAGATTATTTTAAAACAATTTTCTTAATGAAAAGAACTTCAATCATTGCATTCAGAAGTAGTTTTCATTATTCATTTAAGAGACAGCATCAGATTTATTAATGTCTCCAAAAAGAGTGACAATATCTTTCTATATTTACTCTTCTCAGATTCTGCCTAACTCAAGTAATAAATTTCTATGACAAAAAAAAAGAGTGTTGAAATTTTTCACAAAAGTGCAGAGTAAAAGAGGGAGAAGAGGAAGTAAGGGATGGCTTTTTTCCATGAAACAGAAATAACTCCTGTGTCTAAAATTTGGGGTGAAAAGCAGAGTATTATCCTATGAATCATATTTATATTAATCTATTTTTTTTCAGGTGGTGGGATTTTGTACAAGAGAAAAAAATAAAAGTAATGTATGATAAGATGTAGATGTAGATGTAGATGTAGATGTAGATGTAGATGTAGATGTAGATGTAGATGTAGATGTAGATGTAGATGTATAAAATAGAAATTTACAACCACCTGACACCTTTTAAATCCTTTTGTCTGTAAGTAGTAATACCGGCATGTTTTTATGGTTGGCTGTGGAGCTGCTTTTCAGCTCCGTAACTTCAGCTTGTGACTAATCATTCATGAATGAATACATTTATTAATCCAATTATAGATCAAATAGAGCTGCAGCTCAGCAACTCCAAAAAAATTTATTTGCTCTGTGCGGATATGTAGGTATGAGATAAACACATAATGTTCATGTGGATCTATAGAGGATTACACAGAATTATTGCTCTGTTACAGAAACTTGATGGCAGGAGATTTTTCATATTCTGATCATTACAAGTTTCGTTTTCCCATCTACATTTTTTCCTGTGGTTCAAGTTCAACTAGAATCAGTTTGTACTTTGCCCAAAGCCTTGCCCTGTTGTCATGGTTTAGGGCTGGGCTGGCCA
>NW_010176527.1:42529-48888 GCF_000695765.1 Mesitornis unicolor | reverse complement strand
CTTCGGGCACCAGCTCAGCAGCGGTGAGTGTCCGCCCCGATGGGGCCGCAGGTGAGCCCGCTGCCGCCCCGACGGGGCAGGCAGGGGACACAGGAGTCTCCCAGTTTGCCTTTCCCCGGAGGGGTCCGGCGAGGCAGGCGCCGGTCGCTCCCTGCACCCTCCCATTTTGCTTCGTACGTCCAAGGATGACAGCGCCTTTAACCAGATCCACTTAACTGTGTCGAAATGTTATTTTTAGGCTGATGTTGGTTTTATCCCCCTTATGTTGTAATTACCAAATGAGTGGGGTAATGACACATAATATTTCGAAAAGGTCGCTTGATTGCAGGTAAAAATCTGCTCACAGCACTGCATGCAACGTGAATTACTTGGAAATGTATCATATGTACTCAGGCGGTATTGCTTAGTGCATTGAGGCTGCTTTTGTTGCGTGAACTGATAATGTAATTGCTGAGATTTACACTGAAATAGGGACATTTTGTTTGTACCAAATGACAGCACCAAAGGTCTTGATCCTGCAAGTTTCTTTTGAGCACTATGCTCGATGATTTCAGTGTAGTCATTGATGTGAGCTTATGTATTCGTAGAAACATAGAATAGTTTGAGTTGGAAGGGACCTTTAAAGGTCCAACCTCCCCTGCAATAGGCAGGGACATCTTCAACTAGATCAGGTTGCTCAGAACCCCATCCAACCTGACCTTGAATGTTTCCAGGGATGGGGCATCTATCACCTCTCTGGGCAACCTGTGCCTGTGTTTCACCACCTTCTTCATAAAAGATTTCTTCCTTAAATCTACTCTAAATCTACCCTCTTTTAGTTTAAAACCGTTACCCCTTGTCATATTGCAACAGGCCTACTAAAAAGTCTGTCCCCATTTTGTGCAATCTTTGCTCTATACTACAACAGTGATAAAACCCAAATATTAACCTTGAAAATGTAAAATAGGCAATAAAAAGTGACGCATATTGCAAAAAGGAAAAGAAAAAAACCAAACCAGGAAACAGTTTTCCCTACTATATGTAGCTGTATGTATTGTGTGTTAGTCCTTCTGTCCAACGAGAAGGACTGTTCCTGCACTCCCAAAAATGAGTGGCACTGTGAACCCACGAAGCTTCACTAGTGTGTCCTTTGGAAGCATTTTATAATGATACGAGCACCACAGAGTAATACAAACAGGAGAAGCAAACAGGAACTTTCCTGCCCTTGAGTAGGGAGACTGGAAACAACAACTTGTTTTTACAATGGTGAAAATTAGTACAGTGAAATTTTAGCTGCAGTTAATGGCCAGGCACTGATTTTCAGTTTGCTTAGAGCATATACCTCACTTAACACAGTGTAAAGATTTGCTCTACATTATGCCAGAAATCTCAGAGAGTGAGACTAGCTTCAGAGGCCCAGGTAGGTCCCTCCATGATTTTTCTGAGATTAATTAGGAACAGTTAAAGGCTTTTTATACTGCTGTCTTGCCCGTGGCCAGCTGATTCTAGGAAAAACACATGACCTAATCCTTCTTGTGCCATCCTGATTTTTGCATGGTTTAAGAGGTCTGGGGCTGTTTGCAACCTTTGTGAGTTAGAACAGCCTCAATGTTTGCTAAATTTAGCCTGAGGTAAGTTCTGGCCCTATAAAAACATAACGTGGGATCGTGACAGCTTCAAGTTCTTTCTCTGAGATCTGAACTAAGCTTTTCTTCTTCAAAACAATATGAGTAGTGAAAAGCAGAGTGGAGAGTAAGGGGGTTTGGGTATGCTTTGGTTTGGGTTTGATTTTATTATTATTATTATTAAAACTGAATTGGCTTGAAAGTTTCTGTGGCAAATAAAGTTCCCAACCAGATTTAGAAAGGATTTACCAAAAACCGCGTGGTACAAGCCAGAAACAGCACCATTAATAGCATGGTCATATGAAGAGGCCCCGAAGTCTTTTTTGGATGTGAATATCCACTGCTTTAAACAAGCTAACACTACAGACCAAGCGGTGATGGCTTTCAACTTGTAACTGTTCCCTTTTAATAATAGTCTGGCTTGTAAAATCGCCTTCCAGGAAGGCAATCAGAGGGAGTGATGAAGTAACATGTTAGTGTCTTGCTTTGTAGGCACGAAGGAGGCCGCTTTCATATACGCGGTGACGTCGGCGGGCCTCATGCACTCGGTGACGCGATCGTGCAGCGCAGGGAACATGACCGAGTGCTCCTGCGACACCAGCCTGCGGAACGGGGGCTCAGCCAGCGAGGGCTGGCACTGGGGCGGCTGCTCCGATGATATCCACTATGGAATGTCGTTCAGCAGAAAGTTCCTGGATGCGCCCCTGAAGAACCTCACGGGCAAGAGCGGGAGTGGGCTGGCGGCCATGAACCTGCACAACAACGAGGCAGGGAGGCAGGTACGTGTCACCTCCCAGAACGGCAGCGATTGCTTGTGTGCCTTTGCTGACAAAACGGTATCGACCAAATGAGATCTGTCCTTGCCTGCAGGTACAGAGGGGACCAATGAAAAGAACAGCCCTAACAGCACCGAAGCAAATGTGTACACACTCGGGATCAGAGCTGGGTTTAACTAAACTCCACAGGTTAAAATAAAATCCACAAAATAAGATTGGATCTGGAATGCCAGTCAAAGTTGTCTTGAATAGGTACTTGATATTCTGTAGCAAACTTGAAATAGTCTTGTTATCAGCATAATGCATTAGGAGTTTTTTCACCGATTATTCTGTAATGATGACCAAATGCAGGTCATCTCTCTAATTAATTCTCTCTAATACTGAATGAGCAGGCAGACTGAACATGAGGCATCGTTACCCATCAGCTGGGATCTGCGATTGAGAGTAGAAGTCTAAAATTGTTCAGATAGGAAATTGAGAGTTAACCTTTTCTTTTAAAAGGTGGGATGGAATAACACCTCTCTTTCATAGAAGCCCGCTGGTTAGGGCACTCATCAGAGAAATAAGAGAAGTCTGGCTTTGGATAGCTCTTCTTCAGCCCAGAAGACTTCAAACCCATGGCTGCAGAGGAAACTTGTATGGGTGTGTGACATTTGGTCCTCCTGTCCTGTTCTGCAGAGGATGATAAATGGGGGCAGAAACAGCCAACACAGGGCGACGTGAGACTGCAATCCAGTGCTTGTGGCTTACATCTGGAATGGCAGAGACTTGAATTCTGGTTGTTGCTTTAAAATCTCTTTCTCTGCTTTACCTTGGAGTTTTTATCTTTGTAAGTGTTTAATGGCTCTCTCTGGCCCCATAATACTTTAAATCTGTTCTGCTCCATGACACAGCTATAACTAAAGAAAAGAAATGGAGACTCTCTGGTTTTGACTACACATTTTGATGGACTCCATTGTAACTCAGTATACTATTTCCTGTACCCAGAAGCAGCATCAATGGGTTTTACTGAAAACAGCTTTCCTACCTGCCATAGATGGGGAATAGTCATAGAAAGCCATAATAAGAGCCGTGATGGTATCAGTGCAAACTATTTTAATTTAAACTATTTTTTACAGTTTACAAGGTAATATATGTTATTGAATTTAATTAAGTTATATAGTTGGAAAACTAGAAAATCTTTCAGGGACATAGGCCCTTTTCAGGACTGAAGTAGAGGAAGCAAACTTTAAACCTGAGTAGATGCTGAGAACAGTTACTGTGAGTTTAATTAGATGCCAGTCTGCTAAACCACCTCCAAGGAAAAGTGATTGGTTTTGTGTAGTAGGGGATGTTAATAAGAGGAACAGAAGATTAAGTGAGTATTTCCTTTTTTTTTGAAAGAGCAAAGGGTCATTTATCATGTTTGTAAAGAGACATAGCTAAAGGAGGAGATAATTATAGATAACATTATCTCTTAATGTAACTCTTTTTAATATACAGTACAGATATGAATTTTAACTTTAATACTCATGTTTATCATTAGACAGTGCCATTTTCTCAGTTTAAGTTGACAGTGGAAGTGTAGGTTTTTTTAGGGAAGAAGATTGCAAGGCTGCAGAGAAACTCAAAAGAGAAAGAGATGTGATTTCTGTGTTAGATGGCAGTGACACGATGTTCTCTTTCATCTGCCTGTAGCTTTATGTTAGCAGCAGCAGTAGTTTGCTGTCCTTTTGTCTTCAGTAACCGTGTTCACTTATGGTCTTCTCTAAGCTTCCTTGTGCTCATCACTCATTGCTGCAGGTGTGCCAGCACAACTCTCTGGGGTCTTGTGCTGTGAAGTGTACCAAGGAACCATTCAGCTTTAAAAAAAAATCACACACACACGCACACACAAACACACGACCCTTATTTGACTGATTTTGTTTCCATGGTGTATTTGTTGTTCATTATCTTGGAAGAAATATGTGGAGTATTTAGTCAGCTTCCGTGCATAAATATTTTGTAACTTAATGGCAAACTGTAGGATAAGACAAATATTTTGACCACTGTCCAGAGTGAAAGAGAATGTTTACTGTTGGAACTTGGGTTTTCTAGCAGCAGTATTAGCTGAAGTAAAGTTTAGCAGAACATTTCATTTTTTTAGTTTCAAAATCCTTAACTAAGAGATGCTGGAAAATGTTGCCCTTCATGTTCTGGGTCTTACAAGAGGATATTTTGCAATATATTTTGGTACCTTATGACCTTTTGTAATAAATACTATCATGTCCCTAGTTCTGTGTCTTGCAAGAGCAGTCTTCCATGGACAATACTTCTGTGTTTGTTTGGAGTTACTAATGGAGCTGGTATGTTCAGAATTCTCCTCTTTCTTTCCCACTTAGATACAAAATACTGTATTACATTTCTACATCTCCTAGTTAAATCCAAGATATATCAGTTTTAAGAGTAAGGATTCTTGAGTTGTTCACTGTTCAGGATACTAACCTGAACCTCAGAAGATCCAGATTTTGTTCCTTATTCTGCCCCAAGATAAATGTTCGTAATCTTTTAGCATTGTAATATTCAGTGTACTTAGATGTAGGTATGTGAGTTGGTCACCTCTGCTACTTATATAAAAGGATGAGGGGAGTCAGGCACGATAGGTTGACCATTCTTGTATTAGTATTTCTTTACTGATGGAAGAATTCTGCTCAGTTCTCCATTTATGAAAATTTATTTGATCTGCAAGACTTGTGTTCTCACATTGAAATAGCTTGGCTCATCAGAGGGTTTATTTTTACTGATACTTGTGGGTTGGCAACAGACCCACCAACAGTCTGCAACTATTCTTAAGTGTTGTACCTCGAGTAGGACATGTGCTTCATGATCAATCAAGATGAATAGTCCTATGAGTTCTACCAGTGGCTTAAATTAGGCTGTTTGATTACAGGCATCGGTTCTCATTGCAAAACAATTACTGGCAGCCTCTGTCTCCCAGCTGAGAACAGTGCCTGCAAACAAAGAGCTTAACTTGGAGATATTAGACATTAATTGGCATTAAGGGGTGTATAAACTGTGATTCCACTGACACTCTTTCACTGCAGACCAACCTCTGCTTTCTGCCCATCTACCCACACTAGTGCTTCTAGACTCAATCACATTTGTAGTTCTTGCATTCATCTGATCATCCATACACTGCTAATATATGCTGCATTTTTATATTTTGATATCAACACGAGACTCCAACATCAGTTTCTGCTTCTGTTTAGAAACTCTGTCTCCCTTTAGTTTTCATTAATTTATCCTCAGAGAAAGACTCTGACTGTCATCTGCTGGACTACTTGCTCACATGGAAATAACCAACCTTTAGCACCTAGCAGACATGTCCAGTGCTTCCCCTGACAATTTCTGGATTCTCCCACTTTACTGAGGTTTCACTATGCTCGAGTCTAGCAGTTTTGTAAGTACACTTCTTTCCCCAAGCCAAATTGTATATTTTTCCCCTGTTGTTTCTGTCATGCTGCAGTAAAAGCAAGGATTCCATCTATAACCTTATAAATCTTATAGTACAACCTGATTTCAAACTACTTTTGAGATTCTACTTACTTACCTTGATACAAATAACTAATCACTAGAAATTGGAAAATACTATTAAATAATTTCTGTTCGTAAATTGTGTGTAAAATTTATCTTTTGGTATCATGTTTCTCTTTCGCTTGACATTTTATTAGGCTATCTGCATTCTAACAGAGAATTTTTGTCCTTGTATCTCAAATTCTTATCTGCCTCAATCACTGTTATGTCTTAATGATGCACATTCTGACTACTCAGCAATTTCCGTATTCATAGAGTCTTGATATATGAGCACCAGGTCAAGTCTGTCTATTAATTAAACACAAACTATTCTGTGAAGGAGAGAAGATAAATACCCAGAAGAATTGATTTGCCAGTTGATTTGTCACTGAAAGGGTCTCTGTGGGCTCTGGGGTGAGGATCTGCTTGTTGCAATGTTCTTATTCCT
>NW_010176527.1:0-42498 GCF_000695765.1 Mesitornis unicolor | reverse complement strand
GGGAAAGATCTCCAGTCCTGAAAGCAATCCGCAGCACCTGGAAATGTCTCCTGGACTGGTGCATCACTTCACTGGGTTTAGTTTGCAAGGGCTAATGGATGTTCTAGGTCAGGGCATACACCTGCTCTTTCTTGCAAATGGTTCTTTGAATGCCTGGCTTGTTTGGCTTCTGTAGTAACATTTACCAACAAACAGGTCCTGTTCATTCACCAAAGATGTGACTCCTAGCAAACGCTTTGGTCATGTGTATTTTTAATAAAGTTTGTAGAGTTATATGCAAATACCAGCTCAGGCTTATGTCAGTATCTTTGCGGCAGAACATGCCAGGAGGTCTCAACTCCCACTGAATCAATGGATTTAACAACGTTGGACTCGTCCCAAACTTCAGTGACCGCATTCCCCCTGATGAAAAGTCTCAGTTTAATACAAAGGGTAGAAACAGCTCATTTTATCTCTCTATGCCTTGACTAGCTCTGAAACTTTGAGGATGACATTTGTGCTGCCTGAGCTACAAATAAGCAGTCTGGGACTTGAGTTTTTTCCTGGTCCTGCATAGGGTAAGTAGGGCTCGGTAGGGTTTCAGGGCTCTGATCTCACTGCAGAATCAAGGCTTAGGAACAGGCATGAATGACACTACTTTCTCAGGAGAAACCAGAGGAGGATGTTAGTTATATTTGTTTTCTGTTTTTTTCTTCCCTAAAACAGTTTGAGAAAGACATAGATTGACAGTGGTTAAGATCTATGGGGGCTGTGGGGTAAGTGAAGGTTTAGGGTGAAATTTAAGCAACATCATGAAGTTGGGGGTGAAGGAAGGGAGTGTGTCTTCTCCATATTGTCGCAAATAGTAGTTCCTCCACAGAGGAATAATTTGAGTCTGTATTGGCCTCGCTGCATGAGAAGTTTCAAGAAAAACTTACTATGAGTTAATTTAAAATTCATCCTTTCTGTTACATTTCCCAATTCCCTTGCTTGCAGAATTAAATATGGGAAGAAAGGTTAGTACAATGGAAGATGGTAACATGGGCTTTCCACACTATTAACCAACAGCCTGTATGAGTCTACAGGATGGCTCCAGAGAGTACATTAATGGAAAGGTAAAACAAAACAAAGCAAAAATTATAGTACCTTGACCTTTTGCTGTATCTGTGCGTGCAACAAATTTTCTGTGCACTTTTCCAAACTCTAATGTGAGATGTGTCACAAGTCAATTGTATCATTTTATACTATGACTATTAGATATTCCAGAAGGAAGTACTATATTGATTGCTGACTATTTGAGTTGTAGTCTCAGATAAAGTAAGTTACTACTTGTTTACAGATTCCAGTTCTTTGAGGCTTGGTCTCCTATAAACTGAGACAAAATTCTTGTGTGTTGCAAAAAAGCTTAGTGCAGACTGCAGATTCCCCTTGTTGATCAGACAGTTCTTATTCAGCCCAGGTCTTGCTTCTGCATGGGTATGGAAAAGTAGCCATATAAGGGTATTTTAATGTTGCTAACAACTGTGGAAATTTTGCTAAAACTTCTGAAGTTATAGAAGTATTATGAATGCCACTATCAGATTATCTTAAATAGAGCCATTATGCAACTGGAAACACTAGAAAGCCATGATAGCACTAGTATGCCTGTATTGCAAGAACAGGGCTTGATCCTGTAAGTGAGAAGCACCTGAGATTTACCTGGGGATACCAGAGCTGAAGATACCTCTGCTGAGTTATAGTGGCTCCTTCAGTAGACTTTTCATGGAGCTCAGAGACGTGGGCATCCTCCTGCTCTTCCCTCACAGGTCTGCCCCAAGGCGCCTCCAGGCCATACACTGTGCTGCTTCGGGTGCTGAGCCATGCTGGTCACATAGACACTGTGTGCAACCTCAAGCCATTCCTCTGGCTTTAGTTACAGACTGTGGTGTGAATGTTTGGTGGGTTTGATGGTAGCAATGAGGCACCCTTAGAAGATGGCATAGACCTACCCGGTAAATAACTTCTAATGTAGTAACAGTCCTATTACCTGTCCTAACCCTGCTTCTCCTCCTGCTCTTCCCCATGAGGGCCATTTGCATTCCAAGCAGTGAGAGGAGAGACACAGGACATGTTGTTTCAGTTATTTAGGATCCTCCAGAATGAAAATCCAGCCAGAAATACAAGCTTTTGTTATTGTAGTTCAATACTGCTACTGCAATTATGGCCATTGCAAAGTGCAAATGCAGAGCACTTCTGAAGATCAGGCTTCTCACTGTGGGAGTCCAGAATTGAAAACTTGATTCCTAACATGTATCCTCCTGTGTTCTGGCTTCCCCATCACTGTAATACCAATGGCAGCTGTAATAGTAAATACTTTGAGACCTTTGTGTTGCTGATGTCAGGCCGTATTCCTAATGAATGAAAGACCACATCCAAATATCGTTCTCCCTTTGCTTTCAGGCTGTAGCAAAGCTGGTATCAGTGGACTGCCGTTGTCACGGTGTTTCTGGATCCTGTGCTGTGAAAACTTGTTGGAAAACTATGTCCTCCTTTGAAAAGATTGGTCGGTTTTTAAAGGATAAGTATGAACACAGCATACAAGTATCAGACAGACTGAAAAAAAAGCTACGCAGAAAAGAGAAAAGGCAGCGAAAAATACCGATCGGGAAAGAAGACCTGCTGTATGTGAACAAATCGCCCAATTACTGTGTCGAAGACCAAAAATTGGGGATCCCTGGGACTCAGGGAAGGGAATGTAACCGCACCTCGGAGGGACCCGCTGGCTGCAATCTCCTCTGCTGCGGGCGTGGGTACAACACTCATGTTGTCAGGCACGTGGAAAGGTGTGAATGCAAGTTCATCTGGTGCTGCTACGTGCGCTGCCGGAGATGCGAGACCATGACTGACGTGCACACCTGCAAATAAGATTAAGTACAGAAAACGTGGCCAAACTGTCCTGCACTGCTTGGCACACACAACTGCAGCACAGACAGCAATAGCTCTCACTGTGTGGGATTGCAGGAGGATCAGCCTCAGAAGGCATGGGTAACTAAAATAAAGGACTCCTCATGACACATTTGAATATGTGACTCCATGATCAGGGACAGACACTAAACTTTCTGGGCCTTCAATAGCCACAACATCCTGACGATCCATGTGATTGGTAGGTACAGTGGAATAAACTCAAGATCTCATTAGCTAGAAACTGAAGAGTTAAGAGAGCATGTAAGACATGTTAGATATAATCTTATGTCTGTATTTTTAAAGCTGGGACTAGATGGATCCACTAGAGTGTTGATTTCTGCAGGCTTTAGTTAAAGAAAACAAAACCAAACAAAGACAGGGAAAATGTTCTGCTGTTGACCATGAAGCATTTGATTTGCAACCATTTGGAGAGCTGTCTTCTGCATACGCAGAAAAGCATCTGGTACTGAGAAATGTGCGTGACTGCAGAGAGTTGGGCACTGCCTGGGTGGAAGAGGAGAGTCCATCTGCGTGGAGCAAGCAGTGTCCAGAGTAGAGGGGCTGGAGCACAGCTTGATGAACCCGAGCAGTGCACCAAATACCAACCTCAGGGTTTCTTTATAGATTGTCTTTCAAGCACACAAAGAACAGGTCTCAGGAGGGACAGAAATACAGTTTGGTATTTGAAGGAAATAAAATCCTTCACAGGCATTTCCTCAGTATCTGAACACAGAATTTGCAAGTCAGCCAGTCGCCATCCCAGTGTTGGACTGTATGCAATAACCTGCCATGGTCAACCATCTCACAGGTGGTTCACCATCATTTTCACAATCAAACATACCAGATTCAGCCCAAAGAAATATGCCATAAAGTGCAAGATTTTTTAAAACTTTGCTTTCTCCTATAGAAGCAGCAGCTAGAACTTTTTATTAGGTTGCATCCTAAGTAAGTTCAATGCAATTTATGGATTGGCTCACACCACAAAAATATTTAAACTGTTATTGATAACATATTCTCACCCTCTATATGTTGGCTTAATTTCATTTTACATCTGTGAAAGGTTGTTTATTTTTACGCAATGATTTAATGCCTAGCTTGAAAAGCATCATGTGAAAGGATTTCTGTTGTTTAAATGTGCAAAGACCTATTTTTGATAAGATAAGAAAGTTTATATTTTGTAAATATTTAAATTATGCAAGTTATGTAAAAGGTTTCCAGAACTAATGTGATAAGATTGCGGCCTTTGACATTTGTTGGTTAGATATTTGTTACTATTGTAGTAGCCTTTAATTGATTTTTATTTGCATTAGCAGGGGGAAATTAGTCAGAAAATTATGTAACTGTTCTTTTTTTACCACCAGGGTGGTTATAGCTATTGCAGGTAATACACATTGATGAGAAACACTTGCTATGATTTTCTAAATGATCAGTTAATTAATATTCTGTATATACTTTTTTTATTCTTTTAAATCCATTTTATAAACAGTGAAATCCTGGCTCCAGCAGTAAGTGCTGAACTCCCACTGACATCAAGGGAACTTGCAAGGGTTTGCAATCCTTTAACTTGGTCTACACTAACAGTCAGTTTTTAGAAACAAATCATCTTAGAGAGTTTGGTTGAGGCTTTCAAAGTTACTTTGAGGAATTCCTAGTTGTCAGTTTTCTCCCATGAAAGATGATGACCAGATTTCTTGTCACTCTTTATTGATTGGCTGTGTAGTTCAGGAAGAAGCAAACAAAATCTTCTGTATTGTGGTACTTCCCTGCCTTATGTGGAGTATCTTAGGAACATCAGTTTAGAAACCAAGAAGTCCTGTATCTGCTGTTTCATTTTGGACCTTCCCTTCACATTTGGCCAGTCTGTTTCTATTGACCTAGCCACATAATTATCCTGAGGCCACAAAATCTGCTGTCTATGGGAAGGATGCTCAGCGTGTCAGTCGCTGTCACAGGAGGATTCAACACCCTCCTTGTGAAAACTTGGATGGGGAGGACACGTCCTGGTGGAAGACTCTGAAGTGAGAGTTGTTCCCATCTTCCAGCAATGAAAGTAAACCCACAGCCTCCACAGGCTGTGCCACAGCACCTTTTGGCAACATGGATGGGACATGCTACTGGTTGCTGTTGATATGAACGTGTTGTAGAAACCACCTCTCTCTTTCATTCTGAATCTGCCCTGCCAATCAAGCTGCTGGCAGAGGTAAGTGCCTCGGTGTTCCATAGGAGACAGCTCCCAGCAGTGCCTCCACGGAGTGCAGTGTTGAGGTCATCACCGTTTTCTTGTATGAGGCTCCAGCAGGAACCAGCCACTGGGAGATCAGTGTGGAGACCAAGATCTTCTCTTGAAGCAGCCCTGATCTGTGCCTCAAAACTATTGTATCTTTTACCAGACCTAACAGTTCTTCCATGCCTGGTCTGCAAAGTAAGGAAAATCACCAATGTACTTCTTGGTATGTCTTAACTTCTGGCGAGGTAGGAAATGGGGAGAAAATGATCCTGGACTACTGGGCCTAGAGTCAGCTTCAGGGATTTGCCCAGGAGAACAATATTGCTAGGCTGTTTCTGTGAGTTTGAAGGGGAAGGGCACTCACATCAGCACAGATGTGGGGCAGTCATGGTGCAGCCAACACAGTCAGAGTGTCTCTTGCCTGCTTGGCTAGCCAGTATTTGATGCTGTGTTACTTTTGAAAGGTCATCTAGTTTAAAAACAAAACACCTTTTTGTCCTTAAATGTTTTTAATAAAATATTTTTTCTAGTTTTATGGGGAGGAAGAGTTTATTTTTTGAAAGAATGACAAAAGACAATGAAGCAAAGTGGCAACACATGGTTTATGAAAGTTACAATGAATAAGCAAACAAGACAACAGGGCTTTGAAGCTTCACTAGCAGCAGAGGGACCCATTTTGCCTCTGAGAAGCTGAGGAGACCTATTTCACAAGAGGTGGCATTATCCTTTCTGCACTAAGGGCAAAGCACTGGTGAGAGCAAGCATGTGCGGCCTGAGAGGCAGCTGCTTGCTTTCCTGCTGCACTAATGTTGGGGGCTTGGAGAGGGAAGCAGAAGCAAAGCTGAGTGCATTGAGACTGGAGCATGAGCCTCTCTCTACCTGTCACAGTTGAAATTGCTGTTTAGGTTAAGATCCATTGTAACTTGCCTAAGTTACATCCATAAAACTGGTTTATAGAATCACAGAATGGTTTGGGTTGGAAGGGACCTTAAAGATCATCCAGTCCAACCCCCTCACCATAGGCAGGGACACCTCTCACTAGGCCAGGCTGTCAAAGCCCCATCCATCCTGAATATTCCCAGGGAAGGGGAATCTACCACTTCACTGGGCAACCTGTGCCGGTGCTTCACCACCCTCACAGTAAAGAATTTCTTCCTAATAGCTAGACTAAATCTACCCTCTTCCAGTTTAAAACTTCTACCCTCTTCCAGTTTAAAACTATTACCCCTTGTCCTATCACTACACTCCCTGATAGAGTCCCTCCTCATCTTTCTTGTAGGCCGCTATAAGGTCTCCCCAAAGCTTTCTCTTTTCCAGGCTGAACAATCCCAATTCTCTCAGCCTGTCTTCATAGGAGAGATGTTCCAGAACCCTGATCATCTTTGTGCCCTTCCTCTGGACTTACTTCAACAGGTCCATGTCCTCTGGATGTTGAGGGCCCCAGAACTGGATGCAGTCAGTACTCCAGATGGGATCTCACCAGAGCAGAGGGGCAGAATCACCTCCCTTGATCTGCTGATCACACTTCTTTTGATGCAGCCCAGGAGATGGTTGGCTTTCTGGGCTACATCTGTAAAAGCAATTCTGGATGGGATCAAGATATGAACATTGTTTTGTAGCAATTGGCTAAAGAAATCAGCTGCCATCTATTGCAGTATTTATTCCATAAAACTGCCTTTACTCCTTCCACTCTGGAAAAGCTCTCCTTGGGTGAGAGCGAGAGGGAAAACCATCTGTAAGACAGCATGCCTCTTCTTTCAAAGAGAAGCCTACGTGCGACATATGTGAGTCAACTACTTCTGTGGACATATGGCACTAGGATGAATTGAATTCACTCAGTTTAATAGGGAAGGTTTTTTTCCCAGTGTTGGGACTGGAGGATCAAGGTTGTTGACTTTGAAAACACAGCCTTATAATACTCCTCTATCGTTCTACAATAACAGGTATCTTCTGTTTGAAAGTAACTACGTGTGCACTTATCTGAGCTAGTGAGATTAGGAAAAAGAAATTGGAAAGAAATTTACAGTCTGAGTTTTTATCTCAGTCATGTTCCTTCACACTGCCTTTTTATGCATGGAGCAGCAGTTTGTGAAAAGTAGCAAACCTATGAAACATGCAACAAGTTTACTTTTTGAAGAAAGGATAATTGTAGCCTCTTCTGGAAGTGAAAATTATGTATGCTATTTTGGAAACAGAAATGCATGTGCATTGCCTGCATATTTTAAGAGCAAAGTTGTGCTGCTGACTGAAGTGCTGCCATACTCCGAGGAGTTACTGCAGGAGTGCAGCTGGTCAGGCTGTCACCATGCCAGCTGAAGAACATAGACCATCTTCACCTGTTGGAGATGCCTTGACACAGGATGTGTGGTAAATGGATATTTCTCTCCATTGCTATCAAAATGTCTCTGTGCTGGGTAGCACTTTTCAGTGAATGACAAGTATGTGAAATGTATTTGTAAAGTAAACAGGACCAATTAGCACTGGTCATTCAGAGAAAATTATGCTAAAAGGACATCCACTTTGGCCGAGGTTTCTGATGGGGCTGAGATGCTTGATTTTGTTGACGGATGAGGTTTCACAAGATAGTAAACTTGGCTTTAGGGTGGTTCAACTGTCATGGCTAGGTCATGTAAAGTGCTGAACCCATACCGACTCACTCTGCTGGCTAAAATTTATTAAAAACATGTAAAAGGATCATCCTACTGTGGCAGAGTTCATGTCAAATGAGGCACTGTTTTTCTGAGGCCTCTGACTTATAACAGATATCACAGAGAGTGGAATAAATGTCATTATTTGTTCTAGATAACCTACCAAAAATGCTAACAGTGAATCCTCTCCTGACTGTATCCCATCTGTCCTACCAGGTGATCTGGAATGCCCTGATCCAGTAGCAGTAGTAATGGTGAATGTGGTATCATGACTTTTTCATTTCACACAAGTATTTGCAATAGCAATTTTTAGGATTTTACACTTTTGTAACTTTTACTGGTAGTGAATCAGCATGGGCAGACAATAGCTATCAGTACCTAACTGAGGAACAAGGCTTCACACACATATGTCCAATGAGCATCACTAAGGACGGTAGTAGTAGTAGTATATTGGCTATAAATTAGGAACTGAGGAGAAATGACTTGCTCAAAGTCACTTGCAAAAGCAGTGGCAGACCTAAGTTTAAAAAAAAAAATTAATAATTTGGCTACCTGGTCACCGCATTTGCTTCTTGACCTGCATAGTTTGAGAACTGTGGTTTGGCCATGAGGACTGAATAGTAACCACCTGAGTTGTGACTACTGGGCCACTCCTGCTGCAGAGCCCAATACAGGTATTCAAGGACAGGCAAAGACTAAAATAATCAGTTGGCTAAAATTGCATTTCCTAAACAAGGCCTGCTGTGGTTTGTATTTCTGGAAGTCAAATACACTTTTTTCCCCACACACACAACTGACAAATTCATCATGAAGGGAACTGTGGCTGTGAACTCCATGTTAATGCTGCAGATAATTAGTGCTAAAATACCCATGCGTGTCCTGGAGTCTGCTGTTACACTGAACTGACAACTGTGTAATCCCACAGGTAGTTCTGTGAAGTAACTAATGGTTTGCTCAGTGGAGAATGAAATGGGAATTAATCCTCTCTGGTCACTGTGTCAGCTCTGCAGAGCTGGAAGTACGGTGGCAAAGAACTTGAGACTGCAGTTCATGTCATGGCGAGCAGGTAACGCTGCCCAGTGATCCCTCTGGCCAGGGCTGGCTGGAAATAGATGACCTGGCACAGAGGGAAGCTATTGCTTCATTTGCACAGCAAAGAAGGGTAACAAATACCCTAGGAGAGTAGAGGCAGACACACAGGTGGGATTTAGATGCACTAATTGAACGGGAGATGGAGAGATTCATTATAGGGTAGTGCTACATACGTTCGAAAATCTCCTGCAGGAGCACATCTTGTCCCAGGCTAACAGAGCAGAGCCTGTCTCAGGGTTTGGACATTTCATCTTCCTCTCAGCCTTGCTATGTTTATGACTATACAGTGTAATTTTAAATGAGCTGCACATTTTCCCTGTTAATACTTCAAGAATCATCAGCTTACCAACCTTGGGGTTTTGTTGTTTGTTTTTTTTTTTTTCCCAAAATACCAAGTTATGTGTATATCAGGATGCCTTAACTAAAATGCTGAAACTTCTGATTGTGATTTTATCCAAAGCCCTGAAAATTTGTATTTACTTGTGGAGCAGTGTGAAGCACATTTCATCAGCATTTCTGTATTCTAGAGGAAAAGCCTGACACTATACCAGGGGTTAAAACTAGAGCGCAGTATTATTTATGTGGATGATGATTTACCCTTGAAAGGTACATTGTGCCTCATGTCAGCAGCACAAAACCAGCTGACAACTGAAACAATGCCCCATTCTTTTGCATGGCTCAATCTGCTCCATAATCTAAGAAAATAATTTGACACTCTACTGTGTCTCAGTATGTGCTAAATAATATTTTGATGTTAAACATACTGAGATTTTAGAAGATCTATATATCATTAAGAGAATCAACATGCAGAGGAAACACAACAGCAAGATACTATTCAATTCCAGATTAAGATATATTTAAAAAACAAAAATAACACAATTCTGGCTCATCATCGCTGAATATGCCAATGGGAGCAAAACCAGTTACCTGAAACTTAGAAAACTAAATTGTTAAGTATTATTATACTTGCAGATTTTGGAGATTTAGGCTGTAGCCACATGGCAGGCTGGGTTTACCCGCCAGGTTGGCTGAGAATGTGCTCAGGCTCCCTGTCCCCTGCCCATCGATTGATTTACCATTGTGGTTCACAGAAACACCCCACAAACTATAGATTTGTTTCAGTTTGGAGCAACAAACTGCAAGGACATGGCACTACAAACTCAGGGAGATGACCACAAGAAGTAACTCCTTGAGCCGACTGTGCTGCCAGCATCAGAATATTGACCAGCAATGGTTTCACACTCTGTGTGCATTGAAAAATCCAGGATTGTAATATAAAACAAACCAACAAAACCAAAACCTGCTCAGCATGAATGAAGAGTATTTGACAGAAGTTCTGCAAACAAAGCAGCTAGTGAAATAAACCTATTTTAGTGATTTCTATGCAACAGATTTAGGTAGAACCAAACTTCTGGGATTATCCAATGCTACAACCACCTCCTGTAGTAGAAGTTTCAGGATCTTTCGTAATGTCCTAACACAGGAGCCCTCTCAGGAAAACAAGCAAGCCATGTATAGCAAGAGGGCTGATGCTTCAGGGCAGGTACATCATTCATTGAACAATGCTTTTATGGCAGTACAACTGCAAGCAACCTCTTAAAAAAGCCCTCCTTGCTTTTTGGTCACTCAGGACCAAACAGCAACAAGGCAAGACAGAACAGTATCGTACCCTCTGCTGAGACCATATTCAGGATAATACAATTTTGACCACTTAACCTTGAAATATTAGTTGGGGTCAGTGGGATTTTTTACCATTTGCAGATTGTCCCATAATTGCGATGCCAAGAAACCACCCTAAGCCTCTTGCATTGTAGTGCAAGATCAACCAGAGGACCAGAATTAACCCGGTGCTTTGCGCTGCCTCCAGGGATCAGAAATTTCCCATAGAGGACAGAGTGATTTCTGTGCATTTTACACAGCAGAAAATGTGACTGGACTATTACAGTGCTCTATCCCGATCCCCACCTCTCTCCATATAGACTCTAAAGCCCTGAAAGGAAGTTTCCATTTCTACATACTTCAAAATATAACAAACAGATTATGTTTATTTTATTTACTAATACACAGAAAAACTTAACACAAGGTTATCTACACTGAGTGTTAGCTGCTTTCGAGGCACCTACGAGGGCTAAGACAGAAGCGCCATAAATCAAGACATTATCCACCAAGTTTTCCAACAGGAAGGATGATTCAGCTGCCAAGATCTGGGAACACGAGGCTGTACTGATAAAGACAATGCTGAAATATTCAAGGCCAAGGGAGATAATTAGTCAGAGAAGATTGTTCCAGCATTCGGTAGGAAAACACATGTGCAGACTACATTCCTCAGTATACAGCACTCCCTCCCACCACCATCCAGCAAGCGCAAAGAGGAGACACATTTTCTCCCTAGCTGGGAGTGCCTTTTTTCATGTCAGTGAGGTTGTAGCTATACCCTGCTACGGACAAAACCCTAAAAAAGGAATGGACCTTTTTGGGGGAATGGGTGATTACCACTTTACAGCTTATAGCTATTTAAAGAAGGATAAATGCAAGATTAAAGGAACTGGGTTGCAGGTTCTAGAAAGGAAAAGATAGGGCCAGAAAGAGCGTAAAAGAGATCTAAGAGGAGAGTCATCAATTTTTAATTCGCAAAAAAGGTAATAATTAATTTTCAACAAATATTTGGATGGTGCATGAGACAACCTGTCTAGATGGATAGTTAAGCATAGGAAGAAACATCTGAGGAAACTGTTTTAACCTGACTCTATGAAGGATGCATTGGATCTTGTTTGTAAGACTGAAAGGGCTCACTACAGGAGCAGCAAGGAGGAACTAAAATTAAGCTAATATTAAGATGATCAGAAATGTACTGAAACAACTCAAGTAGATTACATTCCCTCTTGCCATTCTTCATTTTTTGGCTCCCAGAGAGGCAGCAGGAGGTGGCTGAGCCCAGGTGTTTATGCCCTTTTGGCAACGTTGCTCAGGTAAGAAGCAGGGTCCCTCTTGCTCAGAGGGAAGAAGCTAGGTCCCTGTATCCTTAATAGAGCATCAGGAGCCACATCAGGGCCTCATGGTATAGCCCAACAGTACGAGAGCTGTTCTTGCACCTTCCTGTTTTGGCCTCAAAGTTCCCATACAGCATTCCGGGTTTCTTTTTACATTTTCTTAGCCAGGCCCCTTGTATGGCCAGGGTATGGCCTCAGGACCTTGCAGACATAAAACCAAACAGGGTTTCATCAATAAAAAGTCCTTTGTTTGGTATCCACCTTAGCCATGACCCAAGTCAGTTTAGGGAGGGACTACAGCTCTTCCCACCCTTACGCTTGACTGTCAGTCAGCACTTATAGTGGCAGTATTATTACTTTATTTCCCCTCCTGAAGTTATCTACCCAGCCTCTATTTTATTAATAATCGCTCTTGAAAAACACTCAAGACCACAGAAAATCCAAACAGTTTAGGAGACATTACATATGCATCAAGCATTTAGTACTCATGTCAATGTTTGAGGGAATCAAGCACCACAGTAAGACCTCCGGAAAGCTGAGTAAAAGGAAGCTTTTTCCAAATTAGCACTCAGGAAAATAAAGCTGTAAAAAGCTCTGCTATTTCCAGAGGAAAACAAAAAAGGTTGATCATGAAAGACGCTAGGAAAGATACAGAGGGCATGTCAAGGCAGAGAGCCCCGTCAGCTTTTCTTAAGATTCCAGTTACCCACATAAGGCAATGCTAGTATAGCAATTGAGAGCTGTGGTTTAAAATGAAGTCATCCTCAAGTGGCTTGATTCCCAGCTGGGCCCTTCGTGAAAATGACATTAAAACCTTCTTGCATTCTACCCCTCTCCCTACCCACCTTCACACAGCTGCACTTTTTGAGGTAGACATCCTCTGCAATCCTTCTCTTTCCTTCCCTCACTGCTCTGTTCTCAAGAAGTCTGCAAGATGCTGCAAATGTCCCCAGCATCTGGTGTAGAAAAACTGCATCCTGTCACATACAGAGACTTCTGCATGAAGCTATCTGCACAAAATGCCTTCATCTTTGCAACTGGCTGCTTTCCTACCACCGCCTTTGGAAGAGACCAAGAAGGCCAGAAAAGTTATCTTTGTGCTTGGCAACTCAAATGAAATGCAGAGATTATCAGAAAGTCTTGCTTCTTAAGAGTAAGCATCAGAAAGTTCACCTCAACAGGGGGATACTGTAAGTAGCCCACTCAAGAGAAGAGATGGCATGACTACATCTTGTGACAAGTCATCAGACCCCAATGATGGACAAGAGCAGAGAGATCCCATTTGCATGGCCACTCCAGTAGAAGTTTTATATACTTGAAGACAGCCTTATTAAATGTGATATGATACAGCTGTGAGAACATGGGTTAGAGAATAAGGGAAGACTTCCACCAAAATCCCAAGAATCAAATTATTTAAGAAGTTACAAAAATAATCCTATCATTTTATTGCTTTAAAAATCTGTTGTTTGAAGTGTTTGTGGGAGATGCAACTTAAAGGGGTTAAAAGAGTCATACTTAATATAGATTGCTAAAAGAAAGGCACAAATTTAAAAGATACAAGGGCTAACAGAGGTCTGCTTTTAGTCTTATTTCCTCTCCATTAGAGGAAATTTGAACTTTTTAACTTGATGAAAGATAAAATATTCATTGGTATTCAAAACCAAAAGAATGAAGACAAGAATAGTCCAGGGAAACTATTAATACAGCAAGTGTCTTTTTTCTCTTAAGTCCCTTCCAAGTAACTTCAAAATTATTGTAGCATTATTCTGGATAGCAGCATAACTAGTACCAGCATATACACCAACAAAAGTGTATTTCTGTGAAAATTCCAGGATTTACACAGTTAGATTTCCACAACAGCCTAATGTTATGAAACAGAAGTTATTTTCCAACTGATAGAAACAGGAGGGTTTACTTTGATGAAAAAATAGACATGATTTTGACATGTCCTCCTACACATGAAAATCTGAAACACTTAGCAAAAGCAGTTTTACTGTATAAGGTGCATTTATTGCTGTTCTACATTAAACTTGAGGGAAAACCACATTATTTAACAAGCTAGTTAAACATACAGAACAACTCAGAATCCAGTCTTAACTCTGGTATCACAGGTTATTTATTTGACTTTACAAGGTAATTCCCAATATTGCTCGAAATGTTTAGTGCACAGAATTCAACTTGTTTCAGAAGACATCAGTAATAACAGTATTTTGAGCGCCACTGTGTTCAACTTGCACTGGGGGTTCCTGAAAAATCCTCTGTGGCTTTTGCTCCATGGTACTAGCTGGAAGTTTTTGAAGATTATACGAGAACTCATGACACAAAGCTCCAAGAGATTACACCCCACTCCGTGTCAGCCCCTATTCTGTGAATACTAACACTGTCAGTTATCCCATACTAACCCGTTTTCAGTAACAGTTCAACCTGGCCCTACTTAAAAGAAACAGAAGTTTCCAAAGAAAATAATGTTTTCTCACAGCTCTAATACAAGCTAAAGAATAAGGCCACTTCAACTTGGTCCACATTTTTCCATTAAAGAAAAGGAAGAAGGAAACATTGTCAGTTAAGTTTAAATGTCACACACTGCATACCCAGAGATACAACACTTTAACATCTCACCGCAACAACCAACCACCTCAGATCATATTAAGTGTAACATAGGTGGTAAAGATGCACAACTGCGCACCCTGAAGCAACTCTCACCAGAAGGCAGACTGCTTTCTAACAGGCTCTTTGTGATGGGAAACTTATTCCTGATGGCAAAACAAAAAGATGCAGCTGTTTCATTATGCACATCTACTACATGACCAGCCACTGCAGCTGAACAGCCATAGGTAGATTTGATGGTTAAGCAACAGTACAGGAATTGCAATAAAAACTGAACAAGTTAGCCACAATACTACTGCTCAGCATGCCACATCTCTTCTACAAAGTAAACATTATTTTCAAGTTAAGTACAAATCCTTCCAAGCTGCTTTTAAATATCACGCACACTATTTATATATTTGCTTTTGTTCTTCACCTAGTAATTTCTATTGTGCTTTTCATGGCATATCTGTGTTACACTGTTATGTATTCTCCCTGTGTTGATTATTCAGTTTTGACAGAGGATTATAAAATAAATTTCTGGAGCGCTTGGTATTAGAATAACCAAATAGCTTTAATAAAAAGTGGTGCTGCCATTAAAAAGGCAGAAGATAAAAAAAATTAAAGCTCTTTATTAACTTATCACTAAAATCTACAGTATTCCACAAAGGTTACATACTCACAGCAACATTACGCTGTTAAGAGGACAGTACAACATTTGTCAGGATGTTTATTATCCGCATATGCAATTTTATTAGCCAATTGATCTACAAGATATTATTTACCACAGGCAAACTAAATACTGTGCTTTTAAGAAACCTGCATAGAAATGATTTGATGTTTCTTTTGTTTTGGACATATTTACAAAAAGGATTTCTATGTGTGTTAGCAATAAATAATCCCAATATTCAAAATGTCAGTGCTCATGCACACACCGACAAGATGGTTGCATGCTTTAAAAATATTATTTACAGTACAGTCTCCTTCATAGCCCTCTCCCTAATCATAGCAGAAAGTGCATTTTCTTCCATACTCTTTCTCCTTTCCCTTTGTTTTCATTTAATCTTGCTTCTGAGGGATACAGCCTTCCATCTCAACAACTTCTGGCCAGCCTTCATACTTGTTTGTATCCTTGTTGTTCTTTATATGCTATAAATAGAAAACATCAATCTAAAGTCAATGTAAAATCATTTACATTTATCTTTTTGCTTTAACTCACAGCTTTAAAAGACATTTTATTTACTTATTTTCAGGCCATGGACAAAGAGAAGACATCACTATTAGCGTCTTGTGCTTTGTATCAAACAACAATTTCCCAGTATTCACCACCTAATGTAAGTTGCCCAGATAACTGTATGCTAAAAGCAGTTAAGCAATACTGGGAAAACATTTTTAAAGTTGATTATGGATGTTTATTTAGGAAGGGAGGCAAGCAAGAAAAAGGGCAACCGCTCTAGGAAAAAATAAATACAGATACTGAATTTACAAGGCACTGAAAATCACAGAATCACAGAATAGTAGGAGTTGGAAGGGACCTCGAAAGATCATCCAGTCCAATCCCCCTGCCAGAGCAGGATCACCTAGACTAGGTTGCACAGGAACGTGTCCAGGCGGGTTTTGAATGTCTCCAGAGAAGGAGACTCCACAACCTCTCTGGGCAGCCTGGTCCAGTGCTCTGTAAACCTCACAGTAAAATGAACAGTCAGATTTTGAAGAACTGTATTTAAAGTTGAATGTTTGCCTTTTTTGAAAATTAGGGGTTTACTTTTACACCAAGCAACCATCCACAGTCAGGTGAGACGTTACTGCCTCCAAGAGTTTGACGCTGCTCCTGCACTAAGTTCCCACTCCCTTGCAAAGCTGGCAGAAGAGAACATGCCTTCCTCTGTCTCCTAGCACAAAGCTACCTTTACTGGTAACTAAAGGCAATAACATGATGTGTTGAATTGCAGCAGCTAAAGTATGGGAACATACTCTATTTCACAAATTTTGCTACGGTAGCAGTAATTTTTGACAAAAATGCAAAGTGAATAGTTGGGAACACAAATACCTTTACTGCCTCTTATCTGTTGGAGATCTACTGTTGTTAGAGCATCTAAAATACAAGCATTAGGCAGTAAAGTTTTGAATTGTTCAGCTTAATTGGATTCATTAAAAAGACAAATGATCTAGTTATCGGGATAATAAGATCTACCCCATGTAAGATCTTTTTTCTTATTTGGGAATCAAATAGTCTTTTTTGTACTTTTAAAAGGGAGAAGCTAGTCAAGGAAGAAATTTGAAAATAACACTGTGTGCCACTAGTGCAATAGCTACCCATTTTGAGCAAATGCATAGCAATTATAAAACATGCTATGCCTTTATTAGTGTGAGGTTTTAAATTCCAGCAAGTTACAGAATCACAGACCTGTTCAAATGGACTTTTAGTCTTAATTCCTTTTCCACCGCAGAAGACCCAGTTGTCTCTGAAGCCAAGGTTAGTAATAGATGTGCTTCCTAATTCAGCAATCAGTTTCCGTGCTTCCTCATTAAGCCTTGAACAAAACACAGAAATTCAGTATGTGAATAAAATACATGCCCTTAGAACTTCCATTGTTTGATGGGCCATTCAGCTTTAATCTGATTAAATACAAATTAAGTCAGTCAATATTGTGCAAGATCTATCTTTCAAAATCAGATAAGGCTAGTTCTGAAATCACCTAATGGAATGAGCACTTCTCTTTAATATTATATTCTCAAGGAACCAGCATACAAAACTTAGTACATCAACAAATCCCAAGAACTCTCTCATGTGAGAATTTATGCATACATCTCAAGTCACATTAGCAATTCCCCAAGCAAATAAAAAAGTCAACCTTTAAAGTAAACATTGTTTGCATGCTCAAGCTGAAGTCTAGATAAAGTAAAAGCTATTTTAGATTAGAAAAATGACCTAAATATATGAAAGAAGTTCTTGTCTTCTTGGGTCAATTAATTAAAAATTCAGAATGCTGTCGTCTTATTGCATTAATATTTTTTCTCAGAAGAGCAAAAAAACCAACTATGTGCACTGACACAGCAATTGCTAATTAGTCAACTATTAATTTCTAACCTTTTCAGATTTTCAAACACTTGTCATATTTCTGCTAAAGGGTCTAACTTAGTATCTAATTTATTGTTTCTCTGTTGTTGGGATTACAAAACTTTATGCCTAACAGTTCTCCGTGTAAATACATACATAACCCATTACACCCGGTTAGTTTTAATTTGATCCTTGTCCCCAGATCACATCAGCATTATAAAACTAATAAACTGAAAGCATCTCTCACCTTGGAAGAACAAAACTTTATCAAAAGTGGCTGTGTGATAAAGAACGCATTTTTTCAGCATAAAGCAGCATTTAAAAGTTTAAGCAAAATACATAAATCAATTACATACTTGGTTGCACCATCATCATATGTTCCCATTAACACTATCGTTCCATCCTGGATTGACTTCAGAAATTCAATAAATGGAGCCACATCTGAAAACACAGAACAGAAAACTTTAATAACAAGCAACCAATCCATATTTAAACACCTGCAATGCCTTCCTGCAAAGGCATTCCTTTTAAGAATATAAGTGTACTTATAAATTTATAAAAATATGCTAACTGGGAGAAAAAGAAAATGTATCAGAGAGAAATCTTGTTTTATAGAAAGAACTTCATATTTTGTAAAGACATAACCACTAGTGGGAAGTACTCTGGAAAACAAGTGTGTTTGATTGACCATACCATTCCCTCCCACCTCAACTATTTGTGTTTCTTTCAAATTACACTCTCCTCGCAATTGCAAAGGTAGAGGTGAAGCACTCCCTTAACTAATCACCTTAAGCCACCACAGCAAATGGAGCCTGGAGAAGTGTGAAAGGAAAGGATAAAAAAAAGGATTAAAAAAAAAAAAAGATTTTTAAAAAAGGCATTTAAGTTGTTTCTAAGCAGACAAGGTAACTGCACCTACCTCCTCCCCACATGTCAAAGAATTTAGTGTCTAATGGCTCTCCTGTTTTACCTGGAGAAAAAGAAATAGTTGGTGTTATCAATTATAGCCAGAATTGTTTTACAGATAACACGCCCAACTCCTCTTTGTGATTTTTTCAGAGAAAGTGCTGCAGAAGACACCATATAAATCAATTAATATGGAACTCTTATCTTTATAAAGATTGCTCCTTAAACAGCATAGGTTGTTTGTGAAAAGGTGCCGGAAAAGGCAAGACGAAAAAAACAGAGAAGATGCAAACTTCTGATTTTGCTTCAAGTGGAATATAAAAGAAACCAAAAAGCACACAGCCTCTAAAACCAATAAAGAGAATTAACTTCATATATCTGCCTCATTTTTTAAAGTTGTTTTTGCAAAAATACATAGTATAGCTATAGGTTGCCTTTAGTGCCACCTGGAAAGTAAGAAAGATCGAAATTACACTCCATGTCTTGCTATAGACTGGAAATTCGTAGGTTGAATTAAACATCCAGAATAAATAGAAGAAAGCAGACAACACAGTAATCTCATCAGCTTTTTTTTAATACAAACATTTAAAGTTTGGAATAAAAGGAGAAACACTAGCAGCTATATAATGCAAAGGTAGGTATTCTGGTTTTGAACAGATTGAGACAATTTAGGAGGGTAAAATAGGATTAGGTAAGTATTGTTCAAGTCATGCTTTAGACGATGTAAACCTGAGTACAACCCAAAAATAACATTAATTTGTATTGCAGTGAAATACCAAAGTGCTATCTCAGTGCTATGGGGAATTGCTTCCTACATTAAGGACAAATCGCCAGTACTGACATTCAGTTCAGCTTTTCAGGTGACACAGGTAAATCTGTTTGGGTTTAATCAAAGTTAAGAATCCATACATAACATGACGTATTTAGGGTCAACATCTATCATTATGGACTAATCAAATATACTGATTTCAAACTAGGAAATAATGAGCTGCTCTTTCCATGTAGTAATGTAACTGTTAAATAAGAGCAACAGAAGAATTTAGTCTACAAAGTTTTAGTAGTGGTGGTAACACAGGAAGTCAAAAGAAGCAGCATGCATCTCATCATTTTTTCTATTTTATATGTACATTAGGAATTTATCTGATGTATCACCAAGACAGTTACCACAGCACTCCACATTACTATTTTTACCACACATTTTTAGTAACAAAAATTCACTGAGTTTTTTTACTAACAAAAAAGTATAAATGCCAATATCTGACATTATCTCATAAATATGGTGAATACTTCCTTTTCTCCTTCTGCTTGCCTTTTACCATCCCTTAGTACTTCATCTAAAATTTCAGAAACAATTTGAAAATTATGACAATCTGCTCACTTAAAACGTCACTTACCATTGACCAAGGCCACATTAATTCCTCTGCCAACATTATTTTTAACTGCACTCATTAAACTGAAACAAAATAAACAATTTTATTTTTAACAGGACAATTTTCTGATGTGAAATACTTCTATTTTTTTAATAGGATCAATCAAATGGTAAGAGATAAATAGCTGAAAGACCACATGCTCATGAGTACTTAAAGGAAGCATAATCTCCTCGAATTAATCTGTGTGCTCCGACAGCACCACTGAATTGAGAACAACAGCTCAAATACCCTCAGTTGTATCCATTTCATTTGATTGCTTAATCATCTTGGTTTCAAAGTATGTGTGTATATTAAAAATGTCATAAAAAATAAAATGCTATTCATTTAAGAAAATTCCTTGCAGTTAAAGAGCCTGAAACAAATAATAATGAGAAGCTTAGCACAGTCACGTAACCAACATTTTAAGCTTTTTTGTAAGCACATGACGCACAAAAATATGTTAATGAGTTTAAAAGCTAACTGAACAGAGGCATTTAAAATTAGTATTGCAGCATCACACTAAGAAACAAGAAAGTCAAAACAGTTAGCTGCTTGTCCCTGTAATAGGAAACTTAAATCCAAGACAATAAATAATAGACAGATGGGACTGAAAGTTGCGAATCGCCCTGGAGCATAGCTATACATCCCAGCAAAACCATTGCAGCCTGTGACAGCAATTACTTGGCCAAACTCAGAGCAGCAAAGAAGCTGCCAGGAAGAGACGCAATGTGAAAGGGAAGACCTGTGAAGAAGAGCTAATGGGAACACTAAGACTGTTAATTAGGATGCTGTGCTGCCTTGGTGTACCGCTCTGGTGAGAGGAAGCTTCCACAGCTCCTCACCCCTTTAAACTGGCACTGTATAAAGATCTCTGTTCTGCCTCCAAGCCCCACACAGCCCAGCATTAACATTTTGAAGCTAGGAAGAAAAGAATTAACATATATAAGGAGAAATAGGAGTAAGGGTTGAAACAACTGCATAAATTAAGATAATGAAGAAGTCTTCAGCTGAGATTCAAGGAAGCACATCAGCGTAAGCATATAGGTGCACATATCTCATTAATTGCAAACACGCTCCAACAGATGCTTTAACTTCATCCTGATCAGGATTTCTTTAACATCCTTCACTTGCTCTAAGAAGGGGATTCAGATGTGTACAGTCCTGTTATATTGAAAATGTTTTTCACATTTCTTCTGTGATCATATAATTTTCAGGTCATGTCTGAACATCCATTCTAAGCAACATTTTGGAAGGACCACATCCTTGCACACACAACTGCAGCACCAGCTTTCTCATGCTAAATTATTAGTGATATGCTAGAAACAAGAAACGGTCTATCACAGAAGTATGACAAAAATCTTCTTCTCTAATGAGGCTCTCTCTTGTACCCAGGATGAAGACAGAAGCCAAAATTTAGAGGAAATTTAATAGACAAGTATCGGGAACAGACTCTGTTTTAGCTAGTTCAGAGAGGCCATGAAAGACTACGGGTTAATTATAAGCTTGGCACAGTGACTTAGGTTTTAAGGAACTAGTAATCAGAGATTAAAGAGTTCATACTCTTGTTAGTCCTCTAAATTATACCACCTGCAAAAAATTCTGATTAAAATCAAAACTGTAATTCACTAACTTCTGAATTTCCCTGCTTACTTGTCTTGGAAGTATGAAGATGAAAAAGTAATCAGAAAAAAAGCATTTTGCAGGAGTTAGGTCACAAAATATCATTAAAAGAAGAGCTAGTCAAGAGGAAATAAGTTCTTTCAGAGCTCTGAGATACCTCTTTACACACTTGAGAGAGCTTGTGGACCAAGTCACAGACACCACAGGCTGCAATGTGAGAGTTTTCTCACAGGAGGGCAGCCGTTCATCAGTTTTAGAATTCTTCCAATAATTTGCAATCAAGTTATGGCAGTTTTTGAAAGAGAAATCAAACGTCTTACAAGCAAAGCTGAAGATAATATAAAATTAATTTTTCTGGTGGACATTAAAACAGATATTACAAGTCCTCCTCAGAAGGAATCCAGAAAGTTTTTGCCAAGGGAAACTGGACTTCAGACTCCAATAGTTGTGCACTAAGGTGCATACTAGTATTAAAAGAACAGAGTATTTCTTGCCAGCAACTTCTTTCTTTTCATCACTTTCTTCAGTGAAATATCCAGTAGAGGTTTTTCGTTTGGTTGGGTTTTTTTTGACAGGAACAACAATCTTAGTTAATCAGCAAGTGAGGCATTTAAAACAAAACAAAACAAAAACAAAACAAAAACAAAACAAGACCTACAATCCTGAAGTTAAAATATTACTTGCACTCCCACTACTCTTAATCAGTAAATCTCCCTACGTCTTCACAGATATTAAGCTTCCTAGCAACCAGAATGAGAAGGTGGCAAGTTCTGTACCACGAACAAAAATACCACGCAGAGAGATTAGATAAGACTGTCCAAGGTCACAAAGCAAACCAGTGATGTTTTTTTTCCAGTATGGAAAGCAGAACTCAGCAACTTTCACTTGGTCCGTGCCAACACTGAGCTTACACTCCCTTCGCCTGTTGTCCCGACCATACCGTGCAAACGCACCCCTACGCAGGCGAGCAAACCCGAGCTAAGTCAGCTTCATAGAGGAACAGCTTGAAATCTGAATGGTGCTTATGTTTCTAGTAATAATGCAAAGCCAAGAAGCTGCACGTGTTTAGTTGTCAGAGAAAAAAGCTCCCATTTCAACTCCGATACATCTTAATTGCTAGAGTTAGAGCTCAAAATAGTCTTCTCTAAGATCATATAAAGCTAATCTTACAGAGTTACTTTAGAGACTAAAGGGATGGAAAATGTAAACCAATACTTTTTATTCTGTTACAGACTAATTATCCTATTTACTATATTCCATGTTCACAGTGAAATTACTATTTGCCCTATAACTCATTAGCACTAACTGCAGTATGTGCTATCTGAACCACTCTACTAACACAGCATGGGCTGAGAAACACCTAAACTGGAGTAGTTTAAATGCAAATGTAAGGCAAATGCTTGTGACTGATACAAAAAAAAAATATCTTCCGACAATGCTAACACCCTGTCTTTTCTGACGTGACATGCAAAACTGAGTGGATAGACTATGTTATACAAAGCTGCACACACTAGGTGACAATGAGCAGGAACAACCTGAGAGCAAAGAAACAAGGACTCTAAAAATAAATATTAATATTCCCACGACGGAAATTACCGAAAGGTATTCAGTTAAATACTCTAGGCACAGTATTATTAAGACTACCATGTTAAAAATACAGTTATTAGAAATATAGGACTTAAACTCAAAACCAAACTGTGTTTCCGGCAGCTCCCTTCCTCATTTCACAATTATTTTAAATTTATTAACTTTACTTACCATCAGCACAGTTAAATAACTACTGATGATTAAAATAACATTTTTCCCCTTTTGAAGTCATCCATTAAAAGAAAAGCGGAAAATATGTTCTGAACTATGTCTTGGAAATACGGAAATAGATAGCCTAAAAGATGGCTTGTACAAGACAACTCCATAGCTCAGTTTTGGCTCAAGACATTCAGTTAGACATATCAAGAGTAATTATTTAAAAATACAGTCGTTCACTGAATTACAATTAGAGGCATAAGAACAAGTTACTTGGAGACAAGTCCGCATCTGACTTGACAAAGTTTAACTAATCCTTAAGCTTGTAAACCTTAAATAAAGTATAAGGTATCTTGCATGTATTAAAATAGCTTACATTTCTGCACTTACTGCATAGTATTAAGTGTGCTTCATCAGAGATTAAGTTACAGTGCAATATAGTTTTTTTCATGTGGGCAAACCACTGGAAAACAAAACCTATGAAGAATCATTTAAACTGCTGATTTTGTGTGCAAAGTGATCTAAGACAGTATTTGAAAGAGATACTTAGAGGCAACAGGTAAAAATACTTACATATTATCTTCTACACAAATTTTAGGTCCAACTACATTTGCTGCTCCACTTGCCATTTTGAATGCAAAATGCTTTTCAGGACAAGGTTTAGAGATCCCACATTTGTATCTTGGAGGTTTTGTAGCTTTCAAAAGGAAATAAAACAGGATTTCAGAGACAACACCACAGGTAGGCTAACAGAGAAATATCAGTTTTCTGGAGGAATTCAAGGAAAAAACAGACAAACTGCATCTCATCTGCAGCTTCATAGCATCTTAAAACAATCTAGATTCCTGCAGTACCTCATTATTCTAATTCTTGTTCTCACCTCTCTGCTTGCTCTAACCCCATCACCAAAAGCCACAAGACAAAACTACAAGTGAAATGCTAGCAAAATCCAGACTTTACCAGAAATTCAGGAAAATAGGGAAAAGACGGAAAATTATTTTCTGATTGCATTTGAAGTGTAATTAAGACTTTCTTAAATACGGAAATTCAACAGTTTTTCTGTTATTAGCAAAAGCAAGTCACAGCAGTAACACATGCATACAAACACTCACTGCGTGCAGCTGCATCCAGTGCTGATCTAGCTAAAAGGCAAAAAAAAAGTTTTACAAGATGTTACTATTAGTGTCATCTGCTATAAAACATCCTATAAATTTAAAACCTTTCTGTACCTCTATAAAAACAGGTTGGTTGAAATGAAGTATCAAATACATCTGAGCATTATGTTCCAATATAAAATACTATCCTTTACATCATAGAAGAATGAAAGTGTCACATTTAAAGCACTGCACTAATTTACGACTCTCTGATTAACACAAAGATCCATGGAGATGTAAAACCACCAGGGCCCTGTGGAGGTGTAGGCACTAAGGTGAAATAAATTCCCTTCTTACAGCTTTACCAGGATGGGGTCCTTTTCACCTCACACTGGAAGCCTGCAAATTGGGTGTATTTGAACCCAACAATTCACAACTCCCTTTCCTGGAACAGGAAGAGATACAAGTGACCTCATCATGCACATATCTACAATACATCTGTAATACCTAATGACACCTGGGTCTTTTCAACGATTATTAAAGATGCCTCTGGTGACTGGTTCAGATGTCAGGTCACGCTGCAGTAATCTGGAGTTAAATAGCATGAACCCTACCCATTTACCTAAAATTGGTTTTTTGTATGAAAAGCCCCCTTAAAGATCAAGTCGTTCAAAACATATACTCTGAATTTTACACTGCTAATCCTTTTCTGTGTAGAATCCAGGCACATTTGAAATGTTTTGATTACTGCATGTTCAATTGTACACGACAGTGTAACTGTGCAAGCAAAAAAGCCCATCCAAAACAAAAATTCTGAATTGCTTAAGGAGCAGAAAGGGAGAGTGCAGATTTCAAAAAACATCATTCAAGCTGCCTAGTTTACAACTCCAGACTAAGACTGTAAATACCAGTAAACAGTGAAAGAGGTAAAACTATGGTCCATTTGCCTGCCAAGTATGCAAATTGATTATGAGTAGGTTAAATATTTCATACAGAAAATAACTTAATGCACATATAATATATTATATATGCATAAGATATGTAAAAAAATAACAAGTACACACATTAAAATAAATACAGAATTCTTCTTAAGTGTACGCTTAAGTGTAAGAGACTAAATAAACCTTAAAACAAAATAAATATTATATTATTGACTATGGCTCAAGTAAGTATTAATAGATGTCCAGATAAAACAAAGTCATCACTTACCAAATATGTGTCCCAAGTTTGCATCCATTTTTATTTCAAACACTTGAGATATGACATAAAATGTCAACAGAAATATTGCTACGACTACTACCAACTTTGCAGCACCTATTCAGAAGCAGAGAAAAGATTCAAAAAATTATCTGCAAATGAAAACGTTAAGTTTACCAGAATTAACCACATCAGAAATGTGGATCAGATTACATTAAAAGGAACTCAGAAACAGGACGATCATTTGTGGGCTCACTAAACAGAGGTAATCTACACGAAATGGACATTATGGTGCAACTGAGCCAGGCCACCAGGCTACTATCCAAATACCAAACCTGCCCTCCACTTTCTCCAACATCACGCTTGTCTGACAAGTTTGTACACCACAGTACAAACAGTTGGTACTCAGCTCAGCAGTCAGGAGAAACCACAGATTTTCCCAGTGGAAATCCAGCACAACAAAATGAACTAAGCTGATCTAACAGGCTGCTGTCCAAAGGGGAAACTCCTGTCTCCCCTCACTCCACTTCTCTGTTCTTAGCCATGTGTACCTGTTCCCTCACTGTTCACAAATACACCTTATTTCTCCCACCTCAAATTGAGCTACCTCTATTTTAATGTATGGTCAAGACTGAGGGATTAGGGATCTGTTCATATGCTGTTATTGGCTGCTTTGGTCAGTCAGCTCTGAGCATGACATCAAAAAACTCCAAGACACAACCAATCAACCAGAAGTCTCCTCATCTCCTTTTCAACAAATTTAAGTCACTGACCTTCAAAAAGTGAGTTTGAAGACTCAAAAGAGCTAATTTTAAAAGTAATGAAAAGCAGTACCTCACCTTACCCCTTTTAACATGTTGAAGCCTCAGGTAGCTTCAAGTTTTACAAGCCTGACTTTCTCCAGTGCTGAGCAGTCAAACTACCTCCTCAGGGAAGAGCTGGAAGCACACAACCACAGCAATTTACATCTGAAATGGAAACTCGGATGTATGTGGTACTGCCGTTAACTCTGCCATTTTTTAACATAATTTTCAATAGATTTTTACAAAACATTCCACTCTTAGCCTATTTTAAAACACTGACTCAGAGTATGTCAAATTGTTTGGAAGAAGCAATGTTACAGCATGCTTCTGCTTCTCCAATTGCCAGCCAAGGATTCTGAAATTATTCAGAAAAAAAACCAAATTTATGTACTCCTGCAGATCTCAGACTGCTGCTGTGATGGGCTGCTCAGAAAACCCTAAAATAGACAGATTACTCAGTCTTCAGAAGGATAAGAGATGTTAATCAATCCTTCCAAAAGGCTAAAAAAAGATAATGGGACAGAAAGAGAAAAGAGAGATGAAGGAAGAGATGTAACTTTTTTTCCCTTTGCTTATAGTTTGGTCTTCCTCTCCCACTCTCCCATTTTGTGCCTGTAAGCACATACATACTATGTAAGAAAACACAGATGCAAACTTAATTTAAAAATACTATGCTGGAATTCCAAAGATTATTGCATTTGAAGGGAAGAGAACCACAAGTAAGCACTAGAGAAAACATGAACTGAACATACATTAAGATGCAAAGAAAAGGTTTTCAAAGCAACGTTGCTTAAAAAGAAGAGATAGTACTAGATTTTGGAATGTGTCATCTAGCAAGTGGCACTTGGAAAGCATGTTGTTTCAGTAGAGTAGGTGAGATGAACAGGAACTCAGTATGAGGACTAACCAACCCCTCCACCCTATAGCCTGACCCTTTCAACTGAACTGCGAGTGCTCCCCAGAGGCAAGAACCAAAATCAGCCTGTATGCTACAGGTTAAACATTCTATAAGAACTATAAATAACTATATATTCTATAAACTGCCACATCTTCTTTGCCTGTAGGTTTTAGCAACAAAAATAGGTAGACAGAAGAAAAAAGAGGTTTAGAAAAGTAATTTTCCAGGTGATTCAGTAATCTTCTAAAAAATTGCAGTATTTTCCAATTCTTTATCAGATTTGCTTTAACGGGTTGCTCCCAGTTACACATATTGAGGTTAATAACAACTTTAGAAGCAGTGACAAAAATCAGGACTAGTTTCATGCATTAAGCAGATTCACGTGTGACTCTCTTGGAAAAGGAGGTGTCATTCTCTGCTAGAAGAGCCAACAATTGCTCCTTCTGCAACACAGCACTACAACTTTTGATAAAAGTGCAATGCATCATAACTCAAAACTGTTCAATTGCCACACAGGACATCCTACTGCAAGGAAATACCTAAAACAATATTTTATTGTAGTGTTATATTGGCAAAGATCTTATTTTTACAACCCCTACACCTTCTGTCAAGTAAAATCAGTTTCCCAAAGACTGCACTACAATACCTTACCTCTATGAAAAAGGCTTTTATAGCTTTCAAACTCCCATTAATCATTCAGGAAATTTCAGGCACTCATATTATAATAGTTCATGGCACTTTTGGTTGGGGTGTGAGGCAGGGAAGAAATTGCTTAAGGCATCAATCAATGGGTCATTTTCTTATTCCTTCATAGTCTTACAGAATTAGCAGCCAAAGTATATCCAGTTATGGCACCTTAACCAGTTACTGCAAATCAGCTAGAGCCTTCTAAGCAGCTACTTGCTCCCAGACCATTCCAAATTCCAAAATGAGTTTCATTAAACATCTGTTAAATGGAACAGCAATGTCTGTTATGCCAGTTACTTTAACTTATTGTCACAACTTGTTAATGCTGTCTGTAGGACTTGTTTCACATGAGACAAAAATCTGATTTTACTAAGCATGCTTACCTGCTATTCTCATGTTTAGTCTTCAGCCAGCTAATGACACTACTGCATTAAAAAGAGCCACCTAGGGAAAAAGAAAAGCAAGCCATCGTAATTACAGCCAAACAAAAGCACTTTTGTGATGGGTTAACAGTAAAAAAACTCCATAGATTTTTCTAACTAATATTAATGATGATTGACCTGAATATCCAATTTTTAATGCTTACAGTAAATGGAAGAAGATTCAGGATGGATTTCTGATGTATTGCTTTCATTTGATACTCCATGAAACAAGTATTCTGAAAAAAATCTTATTTTAATTTAATCAAATCCACTACAAACTCCTTTCAACTCATAACCCTTCAATCTGTGACATAAATATTTATCAGTGCTGTATCTAAGCAGCCTTTGATTTCCTAAAGCTATGTGATAAAAGTCAACAACTCCATCTGCATTGCTCTGAAGTCCTTGCAACTTTCAGATGCAAGTTGTTATTTGGCAACATAACATAGCAAACTATGCTTTGGAGAGAAAAGGTTTAGCATTTTTGGCCTTTAGGATACTGCATAAACTGCATTCAGTCGACCTGAAAGAAGGTTATTCTAATACTTTAATCTAAGTGTTACAAAAATGTAGTAACACATTTATCACTCATAGCAGCATCCAGAATATTCACTTGATGGTCACTGGTGACTGAAGCACCAACCCTAGAACTGAGACTATTTCAGAACAAACTGAAAACCACTGCTTATGAGCAAACACCACATAAGCTCAAAAGATTCCTCTTGAGAAGAGCTTGCCACCACATAATATCAAAATGGGCCACAACCCGCACAGACTCTGCTCAAAGGCTTCCACCCCCTCCTCAAGCAACACCTTGTCCCTGGGCTGTACTCAATCTCTTGCCCTCTGCCCGCAGAGCCACGGCTGCTGCTCACTCTGCACCACGGTCACGCTCAGCCATGGTGGGCCCATGCTGCACTTGAGCCTGGACATCTTCTGACTCCAGTTTCCCCGCACTCCCGATTAAAGAACCACAGAGCAAAGATACCCATGCACAGCCACTTGGCACCCCCAGCACTGACATGGTATCTATGCAGATCAGGTTTGGCAAAAATTGTAGTCCTTACTAATGAAATGCTACAAGATCTATCAGAAACATGGTAATTTGTTTTACAACATTGAAGCAGATTAAGCATGTAAATATTTTTTTAAATGAACTGAAATTAGAATTTGCTTGAAAACAATATGCTACTTGAACTTCTGTCTCTCATTTCTTCTATTCTTATCATTAAGTAAGAAAGAACGCTCAGTTACTTTCTAAAATACATGAGGCATTCAGAAAAACAAGTCTGTATTCAGTACTTCCCTTCTGGATAAAAAAAATAAACTATTCCTGAATTTGGATTTTGGTGCATAGCTACTTATATTTAATATGGCAAAAGAGAAAATATTGCTATTCAGGGCTCTGTCGGATCATGTACACTAAGGCCAAATTTGAAAACACGTAACAAACGATCATTCTAATCCAAGAAGCCATCCCACAGCCCATCACAAAAGCTACAGCATCCCTAACACTCTTTAGTTCTATGCCATGATTTCAAAAACCATCAAAAACATTATCTTTAGAAATTAGTTGAAAACCTATTGCTATTAAAAGTCAGGAAATGCAAATTATTTGGAGATCACCAAAACCCCCACGTAGTCCTCATGGTCTATGCTAGCAAAGAAAAATTGATACTGCACTAACAACCTTTTGCCTTCACTTAACTCAGTATCTGCAAGTTCAGCGATTTGTGCCCATATTCCTCTTTGCCAAAGACACTGTCATTGCGCTCTATTGCTTAAAGTTTCCAAAAAAGTGGTCAGCAGAAAAATAAATAGGAAAATGAAATACAAGTATAGAAATATTTATTTCTACTCCATTAGAGTTTGAAAATAAGTATCAACAAAGTTGGAAAAGCAGAAAAATGTTTTTGAATGCTAAGGTTGTACTACAAAGGAAATCTCATAGCATATTATTGACATAATATACCCTTATTTATAGCCACATATATTATATCCACATATAATACCGTCTTTCAGTAAAAGGCTGGTATTTATCTGTCTTAAAAAAAGGCAAAAAGAATCCGCCAGGGCAGATAAACACATTTTATTTCAAAGTCTGTGAATGGAATTATTCTAAGCTCCTTGCCCACCCCCGGAAATACACCAACATTAACATAAACACACTCTGTAGTCTGAGCAACCGTGAGCTTGTTTTAAGTCAGCACTAAAAAAAAATAAACTTGTTTTTGTTTTACCATAAACAACACCACAAATTCAAAATATGAAAGCAAGAATGTAAAACCAAACCAAACCAAAACAGAAATGAAATGAAACTACTATAAGATCCAACCTTGACTGGAGAATGTCTTTATCCCAACACCTCAGTCACTCATCTCAGTGATCACTATTTGTTGCAATCAACAAATACACAACAGATAAGATGCATTTTTTTAAGTGTGAAATATTTTTTCATTTAAAAACAAGTAAACCTGAGTATGTTATGCCTAAACTTGAAAGGAATTTTAAAAAGTGATTTAAAGATTCTTTTCCTAAACTGCAGGAAAACTAAACTACCAAAAAATTGTGGGTTTTGATCTGAAGAATAAATATAGGAACGCTACAGTAGAGATAAATGTTGTACAGCATTTTCCAGCTGCAAGAGAATAATTTTTGAACGCCAAGTCCTTTTCCTATATATTATTATCTTAGAATACTTTTTTTAATTCAAGACAGAACAGGAATAAAATAGGACAGCCCATGAGCCCTTATGAATGCTTATAGACCATTACTCTGCATCATTAGTATTAGGTCTCAGAATCAGAATCACAGAAGTGATAAAAATGGATTTGGAATTTCTAATAGTGAGTATTTTAGGATCATTTACAAACAAACAAAGGACCACAACTGAGCTTGCTCAGATTCAGATCCGCAAAACCAGCATCAACAACATTCTTTTGATTGCTTTAGGAATGGGCTAAAAAAACCGCAAACCCAAACACTGCTTTCCTCCTCTTTGATTCCATCAAGATTCCATCAAGCAGAGGCAGCAGAATTACAGCCTGATCTTCTCGACTTATGAATGACCAGTAATATAAATAACCACTTCATTACTATATTAACATAACTTATCTCTGTCAGGAAGTACAACAAGGCTCACATTTATCACTTATGGTCAGAGACTGAGGCAGGAGGTGCAGCCCATAGTAGGATCTATAAGCAGCCCCCTAATGTGTTTGGCAGAACTCTATACAGACACAAAGGCCACAGAGGAGCACCACAAAACAGGTAACAGAAGCGATCAACATCTACAAGTCACAAAGTAAAATGGCTGGTTTAGGGAAACGCTATATTGTATGACTGTGAAACCGAGATATTCTTTTCCTTCAGATTGTTCTTAGTGCAGAACTTAAGACATTTATCAGTCAAGGTATAAAACTTGGGCAGTGGAAAGAAACCCCAAAAATCCCTCACATGAAGCATCAAATGTCTTGAAGCAAGAAGCTATCCACAGAAGAACCTAAAACCGGTGCCTTCAGATTATTATTTTCCTCTACATTAAGAGAAAGGAAGTTGTTATTTCTAAGGGTGGCCTAATGTGAGAAGAAGTGTGGCAAATTGCAGGTTTTCATCTATAGTGGACAGCAGTAAAGGTGTTTTAAATCAGAACAAATTCTACAATTTTACAATCAGCACAGTCAAATATCTGCAGGTCTATCTATTTGTCTTGTGCAACTCTTCCTGAGGCTGGAGGAGCATGGTCTCCTTTTCCTATGATCCCACTCAGTGCTAAATGTGAGGACATGTCTTCTCTCAGCAACAAGCACACCTGTCAAACCATGGCTGGTCATCGCCAGCTCACAGGAGCCAGCATTCAGGAGAACAACCAGTGTCAAGACATTCTGACCAGTGATCTCGCAAGTCATGTCCACACCCTGAATAAAGAGCACAAAACTACAAAGAGTTTGTGGTCTACAGGCTGGTAGAGTCAGAACTCTCGTCAGCAGCAGTGGGTATTTTTCTTAGAAGGCTTCGATGATGCTGACCTTCAGCTGAGCTCAGCCAGCCATGCTGGTCCAGTGAGATGGTAAAATCCCAATATGTAAAGCTGTGAAATACTGAATAGTAGAAAACGAAGAATGGAATGCTTTGTTAAACTGATGTAGAAAGTTCTCTCTGAACTGGCAGAAGATGACGGACTCAATGACAAAAGTAAGAGAAAACCACCAGACAGGCAAAAAGCTGGTGGTGCCATGTTAGCGAGTTCAGACCAGCACACAACTTGCTCAATCCCTCGAGAATAGGAATGAAAAGGCAGACAGCTCACTGAACCTGAGAGTACAAGAAGTTAGAGGTTACAAATCCTTTTCAAAAGCTGATATGTCATTGTCCAGTTCCCTGCATGGAGGTGCACATTTAACCACGCAGAAAAGAGTGAGTTATTCTGGAGGCAAGCTACTAGGGAGTGGATATAAGGAAAGACAGTTGGGAGCTGAGGTTTCTGGTTGCTTTTCTCTACTCCATCCATCCTTGTGCATTATATTTTGTCCCAAAGCAGGGGCAACTTCCAGATGTTGAGATTTCCAGTGCCAAAGCCATTCCAAGCAATCCCCGTGACAGCTCAAAATGCTATACACAGGGCAACATAACAAGAACAGAAGAAAACCAGAAAACAGCAGCTTAGAGTGGAAACAAAAAAAAGGGGGGGGGGAAGAGAAGAGAGAAAAGGCATTTCCCCCACTCTGCTCCACTTGTTAATCAACTTGTGTGGAAATAAGAGACTCAACACACAACTGACAAATTTCATATACACATCTGCAGAACTACTGCACATATTTTGATACATACTGAAACTAGCTTCAATCAGTAGAGCAGCAGATACTTGCTTTTCAAAGTGACCCATGTCTCTTGAGGGAACCCTGCCAGGTACTTCACACAGGGAGCTTATAATTTCATTGAGCCTATAATCCTGCCAAGCAAATCATCATGTTTTATTAGAAGATATAAAGTTTCTAACACACCAAGATCAAGTTCTTTCCACATTCATGTGCTAGATATAAGAGCTGAGAAGCCCAACATGACCCAGCAATGTGCACTTGCAGCCCAGAAAGCCAATCATATGCTGGGTTGCATCAAAAGAAGCATGATCAGCAGATCAAGGGAGGTGATTCTGCCCCTCTCCTCTGCTCTAGTGAGACCCCATCTGGAGTACTGCATCCAGCTGTGGGGCCCCCAATATCCAGAGGACATGGACCTGTTGGAGCAAATCCAGAGGAGGGGCACAAAGATGATCAGGGGGCTGGAGCATTTCTCCTATGAAGATTGTGAGAGTTGGGGTTGCTCAGCCTGGAGAAGAGAAGGCTCTGGGGAGACCTTACTGCGGCCTTCCAAAGGGAACCTACAGGAAAGCTGGGGAGGGACCTTTTATCAGGGCATGTAGTGATACGACAAGGGGTAATGGCTTTAAACTGGAAGGGGTAGATTTAGACTAGGTATTAGGAACAAATTCCTTACTGTGAGGATGGTGAGACACTGACACAGGTTGCCCAGGGAAGTTGTGGATGTCCCCTCCCTGGAAGTGTTCAAGGCCAGGTGGGACAGGGCTTTGGGCAACCTGGCCTGGTGGTAGGTGCCCCTGCCCATGGCAGAGGGATTGGAACTAGATGGTCTTCAAGGTCCCTTCCAAGCCAGAATATTCTGTGATTCTGTGATATGACGGTCATTGAGCAAGTTTTCTTCCTAGAATCATGGTGCAAGAGGAAATTGTATTGAGGTGAGTAAAGTAATTGATAAAATACACACAAAGTTATTAATACTGACACAACACTGAACAAAGTCTAGATGTCCTAAGCTGAATACAATTCAATTCGGACATTTCTTGATCAGCCTTGCTCAGCAATTGTCCAGAGACGGTGCCATGGGACACACGATGTAGGGCACACATTGACTTGGGCACAGCCTCTGCCCCACTCACTGCGCGTGAAAGCTTCGGCCACTTGCAATGTGTTCGTCTTCATAAGGGTTTATCAAATATGACTGTAATAAATGTTTTTTATGGATAATAATGAAACATGCAGATTAATCTACTCCATTCCCAGGATAACAGCACTTCCATTAGCAATCTGATAGCGTGCTTAGATTATGCTTACGAAATGAGCACACAAAAACAAGCAAGATAAGGCAAGAATTCAGAAAGTCAAGATAATTTTGAGTTCTGACCTCAGCCGATTAGAAACAGGTCCCAAAATCAACAATGATATTTAATAAAACAGAAAGTAATACACCTCAAAACAGACATCAAGTGTGTCAAAACAGGCAGCAGTGATGAATAACAGGATCCAAGCAATTATAGCAGCTCTCTAATATCGGGGTCAGCAAAGTGGTACTGCTGCAAAAGTGCAACTGCGCACTGCGAATTGTACCCATAGGATGGCTGTGTGTGAAACAAAAAGCAATTATTCTGCTCTGCCTAAACAAATAAAAATTTACTCTGCTCTATGTGCTATCGAGACTTTTAACTGAGACCCGTATGTAGTTTTTCCTAAGTCTATCTTAAAGTATAATCCCCAAATGGAAGAATCCAGATAACAACTACATGACCTAAATAAAATGACGACAGGCTAAAATAGTCATGTTTGCTTTGCATGGAACTGTGAAAGCAAAGAGAGAAGGCAAGAGACAAAGGTGTCTGTTCCTCTAAGGCGTAATTCAAAAATTGTTTTAAAAAATGCTGAGATTAACTGTTCTCAATATGTACTGGTTGCTGCTTATCTATTTGCAGCTAGCTGTAGCCAGCTGAAGAAAAACAAGAGGGCTGTAAATCATCATAGAAGTTTGGCAAAATACAAGAGACAGGTTTTCTTCACCTAGGTAGTCTACAGGGTGCAATTTAGTGTTACTTCAATATTAACCCTATATTTCTACACTCCTATATGCACATCTATACCCAGATATGTAAAACTAAATCTGTATCACCCTGAGATGCTTTGAATTACATTCAGAGGGGAAACTCACCCCCTCCAAACATGATTTAGAAGTTTGTATACTTTCAAAAATGGTCAAATAATGTTATACCTGGTTTATCTGTATTTACTACCTATTAATGTGAATGGCACACCAAGTACACTGTCCTAGAATTAGATACACATTCAATATCACTTAGTAGCAAAGGAAAAAAAAAAAAAGGCTTGAGAATTTATTTCTGAGTCATGAGTAGATTAGGACGGTGTTTATTTTTTGCCGCACAAACTGCCTTCCTCAATGATCAGCAGATGCAATTTTTCCCTGTCAGAGAACAGCTTAAAAAAAAAGCCATTTTACCTTTTCGTATCCGGCGAAGTGCAACCAGTGAAACAACATTTTGTTTAATGCATCCTCTGTTAATGGGTATTTCAGTCTGTTGTTTTCAAGCAGTTCAGAGCAGTGGTGGTTTTCTACTCAAAATTACACAGTGAATTTGATATGTCAGGGACAGCATTAGCTATTCTTATGTGAGCTCTGGTTTTAAACCACTGGTTGTGCCAACCCGAATTACATGCCACAGACCAAACAGCCGAGACAGTCGAAATCATTCCAAGTCTAAACTTGATTAGGAATCCAGGCTTCCAATATGATCATTTTATTCAAATACAGGATGCATTTCCTTACCCAGATGATTACTTACCCTTCTGCTACACTACGCTTGGTTTTTCCACCGTGTTTACAAAATTAATTTAATTTTAAGCTGGTGAAGGGCACACATAGGAAAGAATTGCACCTTTAAAAGAAGTAACTACTGTAGTTCAATTTTATTGTATAATCATACACCGTTTGTCTTGTGGTGACACAGGCTGTGACCCACGTGGTTGTTCCCTACAGGCACTCCTACATCCACATGAATTCCTTGTGGTTATGGCAGAACTCCTCACAGCCAAAAGGTTTGTCCACACAGAAAAACCTACAGACTCCCGGATATGCTTTCCCTCCTCCCCTCCCTCCTTTGAGACAAATACTACCATGAAGTAGTAACACTTAACAACACTGAATTAGACTCAGAGTGTTTGCTTGTTAAAGAGAGATTTTATTTTACTTCTATGAACAGCAAATGAAATCCAGATAAATTTAGGAAATGAAACCCAAACTTATTCCAAAATTAAAAATAGGCAATTCAGCTACTGTTGCATGTCCTATGCTGAAAATACTGCTATGTGTTTTCAGTTCTAAAAATGGAAATATAGATTAGAAGAAGCATTATGCTAGAACGTTTTCATACCTGATGAGCAAAACAAACATTTCCCAATTGTTAAATCAGTGACCATGCAAGATTTTGCTTCTGGCAAAAGTAGTACTTTTACCTTGGGCCACACACAAACTAGTCAGTTCCACAGAATAATTTAGGTTGGAAGAGACTTTCAAGACCATCAAGTCCAACCGTTAACCCAGCACTGCCAAGTCCACCACTAAACCATGTCCCTAAGCACCACATCTACACGTCTTTTAAATACCACCAGGGATGCTGACTGCACCACTTTCCTGGGCTGTCTGCTCTAATGCTTGAAAAACCTTTTGGTGAAGAAATTTGTCCTAATATCCAATCTAAACCTCCCCTGGCACAAGTTGAGGCCATTTCCTCCTTTTCTCCAGGCTAAACAACCCCAGTTCCCTCAGCCACTCCTCAAACACAGAAAATTATCCTGAATCCTGGGAAGCATGAGATTAAAGTACTAGGACACTCTTCCCACTGTGAATGAAACTCAATCCACATTTATTTTGCAATTAAAACAGCAACAACAAAAAAGAAACCTCATAAGTACCCAATCCATACTTTGAAGACTCTTCTCAAATGTTCCTCAAAATTTACTGGTCCATACATTTAAAACCAGGATTTAATTTACTGTCCCTAAAATCCGTACTATATATATGTAATAAAGTAAACCACACCATCGCTGCTGATGTACCTATTAAAGAGAATCTTAGCCTTCTATTTCATAGGGTTGGATAAAATCACATAGAGAAGTTTAGAGAGATAAAGTCCTCAAGGACAAATTGCTGAACCTCATTCCCCCATTCACTTTCCAACTTCGCAGAGAAGTACATAAATCTCACAACAGAGATTTAAGAGAGTGAAGTTTAACATTTCCTTCTGTCAAATGATGAACAAACTCATTTGCAACTGAAGCACTGCTGCAATTACTGCCTGTTCAAAAGCTCAAAACCACTGATTTGTTTTCTGTCATGTTTTTTTAAGAAACAAATTACCACCTTGATTTCATAAGACAGCAAAGTCTGTTCAATCTTTCCACAGCAGGAAGGAGTAAATAAAGCTTTGCAGCTATTTATCTGCAAGATCACCAGGTCTCACTTGAAACAAGGTGTTGCCAGAATCCAGTAAACATTTCAAATGTACCACAGCTTTGACATCTTTGAATGAATAAAAAAATACCAAGCCTGTTATCAGAATAATGTATCTTAGCCTGCCCCATGCAGCAGTTCTCATTACTACCATACAAAAAAGTTATGGGTCTGAAGAACAATTAACATCCATGTAATTACTATGGCTTGATATAACCACACATGACCACTGCAGAATTGTATTTGAGGCTATGGCTACAGCACGTCACTTCACACTGGGGCCCACTTTATTTAAAGTTATCAAGTAACCAAGCAGAACAGGAAAGGAGCATCACAAATACTCTATACATGCTCTATACATCCAAGTTTACTGCAGGAAGACTGATGTGCTCCTCTGCACTACTCTTTGTCCCAGGCACAACCGGACTCTATACAGTAGCTTTACAATGTCAGAATGAGATCATCACCTTACGAGCGTGATCCGTTTACTGCACAAACCACCACATCGACCTCATCACACAGCAGCACACCAAGACCATAGACACAGTGAGGCACAGAGCTCCTATAGACTTTGCAAGGCAGAGGATCAAGGGTATTGATAGTAGGAAAGGACATCACCACACACTGCTGCTGCTGCCAAAAAAAAAATACTATGAAACTACCAAACACTTAAGCTTCTTTAACAAAAGTTCAGCATGATCTGAGGCTGCAGGTTGGAGCTTTAGCCTTTGCTCAGTAGCGAGCTGATCTCACCAGGAAGGGGGGATGTGCCTCTTGGGAAAGCACTCCCTGGTGACAACCACTGCTCGGAGCACTGCTGGCATCTCTCCTTCCTCCCACTCTAAGGGATACAGAAACTCCTGCTCCACCACAGAGCTCCTTCTCATCCACTTATCTGCCATGTGAGGCAGCACATGGCTTTGGCCTTTTGCAGGACAGAATGAGAGTGCCACCGGCTGAGGGAAGCACCCTGCCGAGAAAGCATCATGGTCAGTCTGAGGGTAGAAGGGGTAGCAGCAGCACAGCAGGGCCAAGATGCAGAGGGGCCACCTATGCCTACAGGACACTACAGAGTGGGATCCTAGTGCGGATATGAGACTGCTGTCCATGACACACTCGGAACCACAGTGCTCCTGTGGTACAGGCAAATCAGTGCTACTGGTCCACACTGGCACCGGATCAGCCATCATTTGCGAGTGATGAGGTGACAGACGCTCAGAAACAGAGAGGAAGTTGGTCAGTCGCATGCTCCTTAACAGCTCTGAAGTGACTCACTTCTTCCTACTGAAGTCACAAAGAGACAGCAACAAAAACTGCAGTCTCTAGACTGGTTTCTTAGCATGAAGGGATTAGAAGAAACACCCACAACCTGCCTCCTGGCTGGGTGCAATCTCCCAGCAACCAGTACCAAACACATAAGCCATATCTGAGAAGACTTAATTTCACAGCCAAAAAACCTTCTAGGGGCAATGTACTCTTTTAGTATTTTTATGAATACATATCTTTTGTATACTTTAACATTCAGTTAAAAATTGGTACATACCCCACTAACTAAAATCCAACACGGCCATTGTCTATCCTTTGAGATTTTAAAATCTAAGGATCATCATAGGTGGGAAAAATTACGTTACATGAGACTGCAAGTTACTACATGTCATCACCTATAAAGAAATTCACCACATTAAGTACCAGTAAACCTATTTGAGGAACAGCATCCCTCAGTGACAGATGGGTGCTTATCACAGTGAGCTTACCACCGAGACTACACAGAGCTGACATGAAGACACTGATGTGCAATGACTGTACACTGTAACAACTCCTGATGCCATGCCTCTCTGGATCATGCTGTTGTAAAAGAAATCCACTAATTATTACAGAAATTCCTGTAATAAACTTCTACCTGAATTGACACAAATACAGCTGCAAAAACAGTGAGGTGTCACTGATGTTCAGCTGACCAGCAAGCAAACAGCCATGGCAGTTCCATCAACCACCTCACCCGTACCTGCAAGAATACCTGGGCCGATCCAAAAGCAGAAATAAGTGTCTGGGAACAGGTCAGCAACTTTCTAGCAGCAGTAGTACTAGCTTTTACCAGCTGAAATGTTTGTGAAATGATGACTCAACTAACTGGTGATACCAAAATGGATCAAGAAAAAAAGCCTTTGCTACTAGGAGATGGTTGCTTTCTCCTCAGATAAAAGAAAACTGGAGAGCAGGTGGGACGAGGGAAGTCAGCCAGCCGTAAGAAAAAAGCAAGTCTTATGAAAAGAGGAGAGACTGTGTATTTTGATGTTAACTAAAACGTTAACTGGGCTCTCAAGAGAGCTACCATGCTTTTGTTCATATAAACACACTGTGCAACTTTCTGCCATTAAAACCAACTCAGCAGTGCAAATGAAATGCAGGGCAGAGTTTACTCCAACAGCTCCCTCTGCCCTGGTAGGTTTCCAAAGCTTCTGCCCTCTCCCACAAAGTCTCTTCCACATCTTCTTGGCACTGAGCTCTAGCAAGAGCTGGAAAAAGCTAAGTTTCAGCTCTGTCTGCAAACAAAGATATAAGCTATTTTTGTATCACAGAACTATGGTACTGTATATGGGAAACAAAAATAGCTCAACAATCCCTAAAGAGTAACTGTTGATAACTCCCTTTGAAAACTTAAATGTGACTGGATTTCAGGAAGCCTGGATAAAATAATACTTAATACTGTAATCAATGACTTGAACTACTGAATAGGGATAAGCTTTTTAATTTGTGTATAAAATCAAGATGCATACAGATGCAAATTAAAGAACAGAATTGGACCTACATCTTTTCCAGAAGAACTTTTTGGTTCTTTTAAGAAAAAAAAAATCCTAAGGTCCTCTTGGGAGGCACATACCATTATGAAAAGCATGAGGAGGCTATGCTTGGATTCATGACTACACACAGCACTTTACACAATTAAGGAAGACAATGAGGAAGCCAGGAGCACCTATTTATAGGTTACAGATGCTTTAACATCCATCCCAGTTGAAAATTCTGATGCTAAGAAATGTGGTTTCAAGCCGCAATACCAGTTTAAAGTTACTTCCTCATCAACTGTCTTTCGTGTTGGTGCTGGGCCTCTTGGCCTGGATAGTACCAGGAAGCATGAAAATTTATGAGACAGGTGAGCTCACCTGCCAGTTTTCACCATTTCTCCAGCCCAGGGCACATGAGTTAGTTCACTATGGAAAGCTAACCTTGTAAAAGAGAATTAATAAAATTTCTGCCAGACTAGCAGACAACTTTTTGGAGTGTTGGGAGACAAAGCACAGCTGAAGCAGGCTGTTAGATTTGCTCAGACATCTCATCAAATCTCACTGTAAGACTCTACGATTTCTAATGCTATTGCAGGTTACATTCTTCCAAAAGTAATCCTGGAATTTACAGACAATCTTGGTTTCAGATCAGTGTGAGACCTCCCAGAGGGACCATTCTAAACCATGAAACAATTACAGTAATTCCAGTGCTGCTGACAGCAAAACGACTGTCACAGGGTTGTGCAGCAGGCCACAGGCAGAGAAAACACGCAGGTTTATAATAAATTATGCCTTAAATTCTAAACTTTCTCAGCAGGTTTTTGTGAAAAACTCAACACTGAACATATATATCACTTAGAGTAGGGCTCATGCAGATACTGATCGCCGATATAAGAGGTAAAACTTGCAGTCCTTACACTCACATGTCAACCCTCTGACTCTACTGGGACTGTAAGTTTAAAAACCAGAACCAAAGTTTTATTTGAAAAACAACTTCTCTTTCAACAACTTAAATCTTAAAGAACAAGTTCTCGATGTCTGATGTGGATTCATCTTATGGACACCTAATCTTCACGTTATTAAATAATCTGTATGTAAATTTTGCAACTTACATCATACTGATCCACCTTGTGACATTACAGATAAAAAAAATCCCTTTCCCGTACATTATGATAATATTCTGAACAGAACCAGAAACTAAGCGTTCAGTAGTAACAGTTCACTTTTCAAGTATTAGCTTACTGAAGTTTCATTAAATTCTCAAACTCTTTCTATATTATCACTCTTCTCTTAAAGCCCTGAGAAAATACTCATGAAAGGCAGAGCACGTATTCCCTGAAGCACTCAGGCTGCACCTAGAGACGCAAGTCTTGTGAGGCGACTTTTGTAACCAATTACTCTGCACTCTTAATGGGTGACATGGTCAGGACTGCTGGAAAGAGATGGGAGCAATGGCCTCCACCAAACCAGGTGCCTTCTCCATCCCGAAGTGATCAGATGCTATTATCTGACAATACCAAGCCATCAGCTTGTGAAGAGCCTACCTGCAGGCTTGAAGCAAGTTACAGAACTTGTTTTGCCACACTGACAACTATGCAAACCAAGAGAAGAAAAAGATTTCTCTACTTAAAAGAATCCCTGGGGCGGAATACGTGCTAATGAAGACATTCATTTAATGATTAGTTTCGGAGTCTTTAAAAAAAATACCGTTGTGCATAGTCATTAACCAGTAATTTCTGTTTTGTTTGTTTGTTGTTTTTGTTTTAAATAATACTCCTATTAATATTAAATAAATACTTTGTTAAAAGAAGAAGACCAGTCAGCTAGGTTCCCCAGCAAAGAACCACCACAGGCCCTAAGCCTGCGTGGTGTTACGGGGCACATGTTATATTACAAATAATACCTGGTACGTGCAGAGATCGCCACAAAAGTCTGGAGTTACCACATAGTCATTTAACCTCTTTTAAATGTGAAAAAGTGGAAAGATCAAGAAATCAGGTGGGTTGCCTGCCAGCTCAGGCAAAAACATAACTTAGGATATGGTAGCACTAACCAACCAAAAAAAAAAAAATATATATATATATACAGAATTCTTGTA
>NW_010176526.1:880-41461 GCF_000695765.1 Mesitornis unicolor | reverse complement strand
GAGATCCGCGCCCTTTACAACGTGCTGGCCAAAGTCAAGCGGGAGCGGGATGAGTACAAGAGAAAGTGAGCGGCTGGGGGGGGACCATGAGCCTGCGGGAGAGGGCGGGGGGGATGCGGGCCGCTGGCTCCTGCAGTGCGGGGAAACGGGCGAGTCCCTCCCTGGGGCGGAAGGAAGGATTTGGGGTGTGTGGGGAGGCCCTTGAGGACGTGGGAACATGCCTCCCCCCACCCCTGGGCTCCCTCCCTGGGGAGGATGCTCGCAGGATGCTCCCATGGGTTTGGGGAAGACTCTGCCTCCGGGAGGGGGGTGGTGGGGTTTGCATCTCGACTTCACATCGAGAAAATTATAGAGTCCTTCCCTGGGAGGCCTTAGGCTTGAAAGGAGTATTGTCAGCTTGACTTTTAGAAAAAAAAAAAAAGGTAAAAAAACTCCTTTTTGGAGAATGGAATTAATCTGTTATTAATACTGCATTGCATAGTTACTCCTAAATTTAGCTTGCCTTCATTTTCTGATCTGATCACTCCAGTAGTCGATTTTGTGTGCCAGCTCTGAAATTAGCTCAGTGCTGCAATATTTGGGTTGCAAATACTGCAGGGGAAGGTTTGCACTCCAAGATGTTCCTCTGAATTAGTCAAAACAAAAGCCCTCACGGCAGCCTTTGTAAACCCTGGTAATCTGAAGGCTTCTCCCAGCCTGTTGGGAAGCCGTGGGTTTTTCACTGGTGTTTTCCCTGCCGTGATGGACAGCGTTCCTTCTGGTTTGCTGTATTTGCCTGCTCAGTGTAGCTGTGGCAGAGATGGAGGCCAGGGGAGGAAAAAAAAAAGGTAGTTGGGATTCTGCAGGGTGATTCCTGCATTGTCTGAGGAGCTGCCTGTCCTCTGGGGCTGGTGTGGGCACTCCCGTTTTGGAGTTTGGTCATCTTTAGGCTTAAAATGTGTTTTTTCCTTTTCCCAGCCTTGTATTTTTTTATTTTGTGCGGAACAAATTCAGTCCTTTCTTGGGTTTTTTTGAGGCAGCCGGCGTTTCCCGGCTCTGTGGCCTGTGAAGCGTAGCTGAATTTCTTCTGTCCAGGGAATCAGGACTGCAGTGAGCTCTTTGCATACCTCTGGTCATCAGCTTTTATAAAAGACCTCTTGTGAATTAGCTTGGTTTAGAGAGGTTTTATAGGCAAATGTATCTGTTCAAGTAGCAATTTCTGGCCTGTTCGTTAACTAAAGTACTGTCTCATTTCAGTGCATAGTCTTAAAGCTTGTGTGCCTTGATTACTCTGTACTTTGTGGCTGGAGCACCTACTGAAGCTGGATGGAAAAAGAAATTGGCTTCTTTTTTCAGTCTAGGATAGTAGAAGTCATCGTGGCACGGGATTGTTTTTGTTATGGTTGGTACCTAGGAGATGGAAGTAGTGGTGCTTCAGAGGAAGTTGTGCTTGATGATGGTTTGGTTAAGAAAGATACGTGTTGGGTGTGGGGTTGTGGTGCCAAAAGCTGGGCAGACTTCTTTTTAATGGATACTTGAGTTACTTTTTTCTCTCTTAGGGGAAAGGAGACATGTGGGCCATTTAAGTTCAGTCTTTCTACTGATATGGGGTTGATTCTGTTTGTTTTGCTTCCACTTGCTGTGTGCAGAAAATTTTCACCCCAGAGCCTGTATTCAGGTGTGAATGCTTGCACACTTGTGGGGACTGCATGAACCAAATGAATTCAATGGAATGAAGGAGGCCTCTTTGTAGGCTATGACAGATCTTACTCTTACCACCCTTTCTGCTCATGAAACAGGTTCTTCTCCTGATGCTTGAAAATAAAATTTGATTAATACATATCAGCATACTAGTGCTATATCTGCAATGTGTCTTATGGTATGTTCATTCCTGTGTAACTGAAATGATTATTCCACTCTCCTGTGACCTTCACTCATCAGATGGACATCACACCTTAAGCCATTCTTAAGTGACTCTTTTGGGGTAGATTGGCTTTTTCACTGGTGGCCTTGAGCACCCTTTTGCATGCTTACGGAGTAGTACTGTGCTGGTTTAGATTTAATTCTCTCAGTCAGAGTAGATTAGTCAATTTGATTTCATTACCATGAGCTAATGGGGTTTTGCAGTGTTTGTCAGCAATCCTGTAAAGATTGGTACCAATATTTTGTTGTTTGTTTTTGCAGGGAAAGGATTCTCTGTCCTGGCATGTTTGTGTCTATGTATATGTATATAAATACGCACTTTGGGTTTAGCTTATCTTGCTGTGAACCCTTTGATGATCAAGTTTTATTTAGGGAAATGAACTCCAAGTGGAAAATAAGCCTTGTTCCCATCTCCTTACGGCACTGTTGGGGCCTGCGGAAAGTTAAGTGTGCACAAGTTTCGAACGCAGACTTGGGATCTTGCAAAGACGTGTGTGTGTTTATAAACAAAACCATGGGCAGCCCCATTGCCTGGCAGGCGGGTGGGCCATTGGAATGGCACTGCTCCAGTGCGGGTAGCTTTGTGTTGGAAACACCACATTTGCTAGGTGTGTTTGCGTGGCTTTATGCTCTGTTGTTATTTCACAGCAAGAAAATAACCATTTGGTGAACTGGAGAACCAGCAGGACACTTTCGGGCCTTGTAACCTGGCCAATAAGCCACGACTCGATACGCAAGGATGCCGAAGCAGATAGTGATACGTTACATTTATTTCCTAAAACAATGGAGCCTTTTTTTCCTTTCCAGGAAGGGCACTGCTTGCAAATGTTTCTTGTTTGAAATATTTGCCTACCCGGGAAACGCCAGACAGGTGATGACATTGCCCAGTCAGTGAATACTGCTCAAGTGAACGCTTCAGATCAAAGCCATAGCTCACATGTGATGTGTCTGTTGTTGAAGACCCAAACTCATTGATGTCATACTCTGTGAATTGAAAAAATGAAACAGTGGGATTCAGAGGTGAAATAATCCCTTTTGTTTCCTTTCTTTTAAAGGTAGCTTTACTGCGACCCTTAAAAATAATACTGAAAGATCATCTAAGATGCCCTTTCCAGTGAAATTTTGTCTGTGCAAATTTGAGGATTACCAATGGCGGCTTCTCAGGAATGTTCAGTTCCTTTGTTCTGTTCCCCAAAATAATTTTTCTTGGACGTCCCAACACGAGAAACTGGAGTTCTGAGGTCTAGAAAATATTAGAGTGCATAGTCAGTAGAGCAGCTAGATCATATTTTACCCACGTTTTTGTTTGTATCTGAAGTACAAATGAGGAAATGTTCCCCCTAAGGAGCCCAGCAGATATTTCAGACCAAAATTGCTTTTTTTTCCTTCCCCAGCTGATTTTATTTTACACAAATGGTATATAAATTTGAATATTTTTCTGCTTAACATGTTGTCTTAATCTTACAATATTTTCTTAGTAATGATCATAATTGTACCCTATGCATTATGACTTCAGCTGTGGGAGTTAGCAGTTGGAGGAGATTTATAGGAAAAATGAACTTAAAATTTTCTTTATGTTTGAGGTTTTTTTTTTCCAAACGGAGCTAACATTTAGAAGAACTTTTGGCCTTAGATCTGATTCCAGATCCTTTGTATCTTTTTATGCGGTGTTACCCTTTTAACAAGAAAAGGTGACATTGCCCACTTTCTTTGCAGTCAAACTCCATAAAACATACTTTCGGGGCAGTTATCTGAAAATGGAGGTAAGTTGAGATTTTGTAAGTTGAAACACAGAGGTGAATTGTCTTTTTTTCTAGACAGAAAAAACAAATCGCCTCCTTTGAGGTGAGGTTAAACAGTTTTGTGGGTTTTTAAATGGCCAGTGTTTGAATCTTGGATCTGCCCATCCCTCTGACCGTGGGTAACCAGCCTCTCCGAGGGGGATAAACAGATTTAATTGCAGGCATGTGACTGTGCTGCTGTCCTACGAGGCAGCTTGGGTTGCTGTGATCTGTGTAGGTTCTTTAGAAGAAAAATCTGCTTTGTGAATAGTGCCGGGGACGTGGAACCAGCACAGCCTGTCATTACGTAACTGCCTGTCCCTGGTACGTGCGTGCTTTGGGGTCCTTCAGGCTGCTGAGCTGAATGGGGCCTCAGCATCTCGAATGAAAGATGATGCTCGGTGTTTCTGTAGGTAAGATATTACAAAACAAATGTGCTTCCCCTCCGAGTTATTCAAGTTATGTTGCCAATTGAGGCTGAAGTGCTGACAATCTGTCTTCTGGTAAAGCAGGGTGTCAGAATGCGTGCTTATGGACTATGTCAGGCTGCGATGCTGAGGACAGGACACGGAGCTGGCGAGAGGCGCTCCTTCGGGCGAGGTGTCTCACCTTTCAGCTCCCAGACTTGCACGGAGATCTCCCTTGAAGATCTAAGCGCATCGCTGTGTGTTATGACAGTCAAATCGCTGCTGCGTGTGGTCAGCCAGAGTCTGCTGACTTGGTGAAAACCTTCTGCAGTCATTCCCTCTTCTCCCTGCTTTTTTTTTTTTTCCCTTTAGCTGCAAGAAGGCTGCTGATCTGTCTGTGGAGAGCTTTAGTCTGAACACTTGAATAGATTTGTATATTATGGTTTCAAAATTGTTCTTAATTGGTGCAGATATTGAGTCTGCCAGATGTTAGTTGTCTTTTCCAGCGGAGGCTTAACTGTTACTAAGGGTTGAACTGGAAATAATTGTTTTACCTCAGGATGGTATTTCATTTGGAAGATTAATAAAGTCCACTTGAAAAAGAGATTATCTTAAATTTGCTGCAGCTGGAAAGGACAAAGATTATCATTGTCAAAGGCAATGCGCGTCAAAACTAACTGGATCTCGTTTTTTTAAAGGGAACTTAATAAAAATGTGCTTAAGATAAACCCTGGAGGAATGTCTGAAAACTTTTAAAGCTAAAATATCAGTGGTAACAAGATGCAAATGTTACGTGTAGACCCAATCAAAAACAAATAATTTTTTTATCCCTATAGAAGAATGTGACCAGCATGCTAGACTTCTGTCCCTCTTTCAATTGGTTACAGAGCTGGTAATAATGCAGTCTCTGTGTAAATAGACGTATTTAATTCTGGTATTTCTCCTTTTCTTTTTATGTTTTAAAGGTGTAGTTATGTTTCAGAGTGGCTTTTCGCTGAAATTTGGTGTTCCTTACCACTTCCAAAGCAGCCACACGGTTTTAGAGATTTTTGGGTACCCCTTATAAGATGTGAAGTTTTGTGTTAAATGCTCGCCCTGATGAAACTTGATACTGAGTCATGAAAAGGCTTTTTTCACTTGCACTGGGAGGACATGTGTTTTCTCTGTGAAGAATGGATAGAATTGCCTAATGTGAGAAAACTTGGCTGTAAAACAAAAACATACATCCCTTATAATTGTTGGTTGGAGAGCTGTACTGCTTGGAGCTGTGCAAATTAGGTGCTATAAGAGTGTTTATTTGGGTGTCATTTTTCTTTAAATGATGCCATCTTTCCTTCTAAAATGCTGCTACAAAGACATGCATTTACGATAGACGTGAATATCTGGAGCACTTTAACAAATCTCCGATTTTTTAATTTTTTTCTTTGCTGTGGTATGACTAGAAACTGGGACTTTGGGTTGTAGTAATGTAGGAGAAGTTTTGGAAGGAGAAGAGGACGTTTCCCTTTGATCCTGCTTTCTAACAGTGCTCCACAGTGGGACTGGGGCTGTACTTCATTAAATATTTAAGGAGAGAAATCTCTGTGTGTGCTTTACTTAAACTGGTTTGTAATGGGAGCGACCAGGGAGAGCCAAGATATGTTATGACTGATTTGAAATAGTTGTCGTAGCTGTGTGAGTTAGCTCTTTATTCTGAACTTTATCTTTGGTTGACTGTTACCTCTGAATTCTAATTAAAAACATGAATTCACAGATGAACCAGATTGGATGTGGTGGAGTGAAAAATCACCGCTTCGTGTTGTGGTTAGAGTTTCAGAGAAACCTGGGCCAGGATCTGTGCTGTATTCTTCAAAGAACAGCTTCCTCTGCTGCAGGAGAACCACAGGACTTTCTCTGTGTATTTTGAATTTACCTTTTGATTCTTCCCGTGACTCACGGTGGGAAGCTTTGGACTTTCTGGAGGCGAAAAAACAGACTTTCAAAGCACAGCTTAAGCATTAAGTGGGTCTGGGAGCAAAACCCCCCAAATAATCTCTGAAGACCCTTGCAATTTAGGGCTGAGGTGAAAACAAACACAGAAACAAGTTATTTCTAGCTCTTTGTCATCTGTAATCATAGGCTTTCGTTGCAGTAATGCAGTTTGAGTGCTGGGCTTGTAGCTAAAGAAAGCACTGAACCCACGTACAGCTCAACAGCTGCTTTCTTGTGGTCAAGGTTTTGTGGTGATGCTCTGCCAGGTCTTAAGTTGGCTTCCCGTGTATTCTTTTCTGTGACTAAATTTATTTATTTTTTCAGCCTGCTAGAAATATTCACAGGATGTTGTTCTTTAGGGCTTAAGTCTCCATCTTAATGTTTAAGACCAGCCTTTTTGTTTGTACAGGAAAGGAAGAGATTTCTTTCTGTTTGGTCCTTTTTAAGAAAAAAAATCAGAATTTAACACTATTTAGTATGCTATTTAGTATAACTGATGCTCTTCTGCAGCCTTATGACCTCTCCGAACTAAAAATTATCTTGTTCCCAGAACCCTGAACTGGTAAGTAATGAACAGGAATAAAAAGTAATAAGTGGGACAAGACTGATTTTACTTAGTAAACAAAGTGCAAGGAAATTATACAGTGCACAGCTGTGCTTTTAAAGCAGATTTCAAACTCCGTTCTGCTCTACCCCACCGTATGTCTCGCTTCTGTGGGGTAGTTTCTACATTTTACTGTCTCTGGTTAGGCTTTGTACGAGTGCTTTCCAGCTGCTTTCACATGCTAGTATTACCCGGTCGCATTTCTCTCAAGTTTCTGTGCGTGTACCTCCCATCCTTGCATCTGAAGTGAAGGAATCACAGAATCACTTTATTATATGTTTAGAATAGGGATCAAAAATAAGACCATTGTGATATGGTGATAGCTTGGACATACCAAAGTTTACTGAATTTAAAATATCTTGTTGATATGCTTCAGTTTGGGGTTAGAGGTGTATGACTGTAGCTGCTGACCTAGAGATGCCCATGCCTCCTGATTAAGAAGGAGTCATTTAGGAGGGGGGAATTTAGTTTTGATGCCAAAGAAATTGCATCTGAAGTGAAGGAATCACAGAATCACTTTATTATATGTTTAGAATAGGGATCAAAAATAAGACCATTGTGATATGGTGATAGCTTGGACATACCAAAGTTTACTGAATTTAAAATATCTTGTTGATATGCTTCAGTTTGGGGTTAGAGGTGTATGACTGTAGCTGCTGACCTAGAGATGCCCATGCCTCCTGATTAAGAAGGGGGGAATTTTGTTTTGATGGCAAAGAAATAAGTAATGCGTATGGTGTTTCGTAATCCCTGGCTGTTGCATAGTCTAGAACCAGTTTTTACCAGATCTTTCTGCTTCAGAGTAGGTTTCAAAAAAGCTAAGTTGATATAACAGTGCCTGCTGGTGTGGTACCTGCGTTGCACAGGTCCTGCGAGATGTTTGGGAAAATGATTCGGTGGCTTCTAGTAGTGCTGCAGAAAGGGAGACGTAAACTTTTACCATGATTGCTTGTTTTTAAAAGCCTGGTAGAACTGAAATTGGTAGCATTTGTTTAAAAGACTTAAAATGTGTGGGAATAGTTATCTTCTGTTTTATTTGCTGAGAGGGGTGTTGATCCATGTACAAAAATGACATCAACTCTGCCTCTGGATCTACTTCAATAACAAGAGCATCAAGAGAGCTGGGAGAGAATGGTGCTCTGTGCCCATTAATGATGCGTCCTGCTTGTTAATGACACAACATGGACTGGTTGCATTGTTACTGTGTGAAAGTGAATCACAGATGATGCACTTCTTCAGCCTTTTGTTCAAGCATTTCCACACTCTATAACTCATCGACACGTGACTTGATGGTTACTGGACTCAATTTGGAAGCGTTCTGCTGGGCTCAGTGTATCCTGCTCCCCTCAAAAGATTGTTAATTTGAATCTTCTTCCAAGTAGATCTTGGGACTGAACCTAGTCACGTCTGCTTTCTGTGGCACGGCTTCAAAAATAAGCCCACTGCTGTGTTTGGGAGCTTGTTCTTACTGGAGAGTTGTTCAGTTGTCCCTTTTTTGTCTTTTTCTGTGTGGAAACCACCAATGTGCATTGATTTACAGGAAGATTTTCACTCCGTGTGATCAAACGGATGGCTTGCATTGCTACCGTTTGTAATGAGGTTCAAAATTTAATTTTTCAATCTGATGCTAATTTCAGTGGATTTATTCTGAATTTGCACTGAAATACAATCGAAACAAAAACTTGGTGTTAGAGCCTGAGCCTCAGTTCAATGTAACTTCATAAATCTCTTGGTGCAGTGGACAAGCCAAATGCTTTGATCTCCCAGTCTTAAATGGTTTCACATATCCGAATAGAAATTATAAAGCCTTTGTGAACAGATGAACCTCAGATAAAGTTCTGGATTGTAGGGTTATCAGTACACAGGTGTGCCACTACATTACAAACCCAGTTTTGTTTGCTTTGAAATGTATGAGGGGTTTGTATATGTAACCAGAGATCAATGGTGGTTGAAAGACATGATGGTTTGCAGACTCCCTATGAAAATGAGGAATGCCAGGGAAGAATTAACTTAGTCCTCTTCATGTGGGCAAGAAAATGTACTAATTTACAGTATCTCATTAACACAGAGAACAGAGATGTTGAAGGAAGTGGTGATGTGTAATAGGACTGGATCCCCTTTTACCCTTAAATATGTTGTGTTTAGTCCACCCAGTGACTTATGCTGGAATTAGAGATCAAAGGGATCCTGGTTCAGTATTTATTCCTAACCAGTGGTTTCAATGGAGAATGTATTTCTGTCTGTGGTTTCTTACAGGTATAATTTGGCCTCGTGTCTCTGAGGGGAGAAAATAGAACTAAGTTGTCTTTTTTTTTTTTTAAATGAAGCTTTCTCTGATACATGGAACAGAATTTAAATTTAGCAGGCCTATGTCTGTTCAGTCATAGCAGGCAAGTTCTGGTAAGTCAAATCTAGTTAACAAAAATACTAAGTATTAGTGCAATTTGACATAGAACGGCATGGGTGCATTAATATGGAGTCGCAATGGGAATATTTTAAGGGTTCAAAGAAAATACACCCCTTGTAAGTACCGAAAAAAACCCCTATTCCCCCTCTAAATATTTCGATAAGACATTGACCATATGATGAAGCATTGAGCAGTCTGGATTCTGTTCCTAACTCTTCTACAGATTTTTTTCCCAATAGCTATACCAGAAGCACCTCACTTTTAGCTGTTTCTGTCATCCACACAATTTTGAAACCTCCCCCCTTTTTTTTTGTTTGTTCATTTGTTTAAAGAAAGGGAGAAAAAGGAAGTGCAAAGCCCTTAAGATCTCCTTAATTCCCTGGAAAATGTTTTTCCACTAATCTGTATTCTTTACCAGAGTGTAGAACTGCCGGTTGTCAGTGGGAGACCAGCTTTTCTTGTTAAAAGGGACAAAGTGACCCTGGGAATGAACTCCCACGTGCAGAGATGCTGTACAGAATGTTATCCTTTCAAGAATGGCTATGTAAGTAAGCTCATTTTGTGATAACTATCCCTGAAGGACAGCAAGCTCCTGGTGGCAGCTTGTGATGAATCTGCAATAAACCCATTTTCCTTCATAGCTTCTCTTCCCTTTTGGGCATTAGATCCTTCTCTCCATTTATATGCAACGCAGTCAGACTCTTCCCTGTTAAGTTTCAATGGCTGGAAGGAATTTACTGTCTTCTCTACTTCTTATTTTATGTAAGAGACCATAGGAGCCTTACAGTTGTCGTGTCAAGGTAGGCCATATTGCTGTGGGTACTGTGAACGAGTTGTTGGTGCACTGAGCTGCTGTCATTTTGTTGCAGCTCTGAAAGAAGTGTCATCCTATTTTCAGACGTACAGTCTTTCTCCAGTGTTCAGTGAAGCATTAATTACTGTTTGATTTTTCTCTTCTAAAATCCACAGTGAGATATGTCTCTAGACCCATGGGCAGGGATTTATTTCCCATGGTGAGCTAGCGTGGCTCATTCCTCGAGTGGGCTTTGATTTAGGTGGAGTTTGGGTCCATGACTCAGCCTAATTCTCCTGTAATTGCAGGGCAGTCGAAAGGCAGGGGAATGAGGTCATGGTCTCAGTCACTCCATTCCTTTTCACTGGCCTTCTGCATTAAAACCAAGTTTGAACAGCAGAAGAGTTCCAGTACGTCTCTTCCCCTCCTACATAGCACAGAGTTAGCACTGCCAGTAGTTTATACCCCCCACACTAATAACAACTTGCATTCTGTCAGACTGCCTTAAAATTGGTTTTAATTTGTGAAAACTTCACAAAAGCAACTTTGCAGCAGTAGGCAAACTGTGCGTGCTGCCTTCCAGAGACCAGATGAGGCTTCAGTAGGGCTGGGACTAAAATTGTTGAGGGTGTTCCAGTGTGGGACAGTGTTCATCAAGGTTTTTTTCATTGTTTGCCTGTGAATTCAAGTACTAAACAATTATGTTCTTGGGAATTTATGTAACCAAGACAGAAAAAACAACTATTATGTTTGTGTGAATTTAAGACTGATCTGCCTTTGTACAAATATTTTTAAATGCCTAATCTGGAATTTTATGTCCTCCTAGCTGTCATCTTTATTAATTCGCTTCCGTCTAAATGGCATGGTACTGTGGTTTAATGGTAATTCTGTAAAGGCTAGTCACCATAATTAACTAGAAATACTAAACTATATTAATCTGCCCATTGTGCTAGAAGTGATTAAAGCAGCTTAAACAGAGTGATCATTCTTAACATTACTTGAAGGACCATGTGGGAAGTACCGTGTTATTTCCTCAAGTGTCGTAGGAGCCTTTGAAGAGCAGTTTCTTTCTTGCCCTTTGTTAATACTTGTTCTGAGAATTCTGATACTGCATATAAAAGCTACACTTAACTATATTTACCTCTACAAAGGTAATAAAGCTCTTAGAATGTAGAGAAGATAATGGATGTATAGGAGCATTATTTGGGAACTTTGCTGCACACTAGGTATGCATCCCACCTGCCTTCCTGACTCTTGAAGGCAGATAAGCATTATTTTAATAAACAGTTTACTTTATCTTTAGTAAGTTCAGTAAAAGAATTTCATATTGGGGCAGAGATTAAGATGACCTCTAGCTCTCAGTTTTGAGGCTGGTTCTTAAAGGAAGTGGAGGGAAGGCAGAGGGAGATAAACCTAAAGACAAGGCAAGGAGAGCTGTGAACATTTCAGCTGCAGCTTACAATTATTCTCGACATTCAGGCTGAGGCACTGCAGAACTGAATGAGAATGTTGTGGTGATACTTTCCTGTAGGATCTCTGGTTCTTTTCCACGGAAGAGTAATCCCGAGCTATTATCACTTGGTCTTATCTCGAAGCCTATTGAAATTAGTTGGAGGTGATAACAGCAGGGTGGTTACAACAGGGCTAGCAAAGGGAATCGCTGTGTACAGAAAGCATTTTCTTTTGAAATCTGTAAGTCAAATGAAGATCTTTTATGAGAGAGGATATTAAAATACCAGTGGTTTGAATTTAGGACAGGTTACGTTCTAACAGCTGAGCTTAGCTAGTTATACATTTAATGACACAGTTCAGTATTTCTTTACAAAAATGAATCCGTTTTTCCCCAAAATGGTTGACTTGTATGAATACTGAAATGCAAGAAGATGGGGAATTTCTGTTGAAAAGGGGGTGAGGTTTATGTGTTAGTAGATTACAGTAGGTGTTGGAAATGGTGCTGTCTCTGATCATTCTGTGCTGTGCCAATGACGTATTTCTTTTTTTTTAAGGTCACTAGCTAGCCCAAATGCAGCACATGCTGTTTAGGCTGTTATATTCCTGAAAGCAGTTCTTCAGAAGGCTATCGGTTTAACTGGGATTTTTCTTTTAGCTGTTAACTGTGGAAATCCGGCAGACATCCTTGGTTTGCTCTCCAGAGTAACACTGGGCTTCATTCTGATTTATTATGCAAACCCTTCTTCCCAAGAGATTTAGCTGGGGATCTGTTTGGTGGAACTCAACTTGAAGCCCACAGACCCAATGTGAGTGCTAGAGTTCCAGTGCTAGAAAATCCCTGCTCCGTCCGGAGAGGGCAGCGGCAATGCTCAAAACATCCAGGATTTCCTCTTCATAGCAGATTGTCATGAAGTCATAAGGCAGTTCTGAAAAGAAATAATCCTCACCCTACATGGGAAAAATTTCCTGTAGTTAAAAGCCTGCTAGATTGCTTCTCTTAGAAGCTATGATGTAAGAATCTTCCATGTAGTCATGTGCATCAGCTGAGATAATGCACTATTTTAACTTGGCAGCCTCCAAGAGGACATTCATGAAAGCTTTCATTAGGTGTTTATAGAAAATAGAAAGGAAATTCATGCCACAGAAGTTTGCCTGTACTTTCCGACAGCTTAGCATTAGATCTTATTATGGCTTTAAATCTCTTCTGTAACTACTTGTCTCCTCAGCTGCCAGACTTTTGGCAAGGTGTCTGCATTTTGCTGAGAGTCCTCAGCAGCAGTAGGAGGCGAGAAATTACAAGTCAAATGTCCTGAGCACCATGGAAATACAAATGTATTTTTAAAATGGTGATGGAGTGTAGATTAGAGCGCGCTTCAATGACATCTTTTTAAAGCTGCTGCAAGGCTGGAACTATATAGAATTACACTCCTTTGTTACAGTAACCGTTCTTGACTATAAGTAGATTTAAAATCTGTTTTATTGTGTGCTTTCTTTTTCTTACTCTTTCTCCTTCTGCCCAAAAGCCTGTGGAAAAATCTGGATTCTTCTTGTGCTACTAAAGACTTGAGGGAGAACGTTCAAAATCAGCTCAAGTCTCACGTAATGGGTCTTATGGAACAAGTTATGTCAAAGTTTGACGTGGTCATGTGTGCTAGTAATACTTTTACTGACTTGTTAGATTAATTATCAGGTGTTTTTTATATTACTGCTCTAAAATTAATGAGCTGAAGTTGAGGTAAAGAGCTAAGAGTTGGAAGTGAATGTGCTAGAGAGAACAGAAACAGGATGGGGGCCCCTCTGCTTTAGAAACCACAGTGTATCAAGGGCAGATCACTAGTTAAATATTTAGCATGGAGGCCAGGAGTTGAAAGTCATACTTGGTGGCAGGCTGCAGAGAGCTTTTATTTATTACAAATATTTGCTTAACATTACCTAGTGTGTAGTTTTTAATGGCATGGAGGTTTTTTGTAAAGTACTTGTGTATTTCTAGACTACTCAAGTCTTGCATCTTAGCAAACTGTTAAAACTGTATTGAAGGCCTGGAATAAGACTGGATTTATTTTTTTTTTTAATTACTTTTTTTTTTTTCTTTTAAGACAGTGAAGCTTCAGATTCTGGGACAGGCATGCTGGTGCCTATCTTCTGCTGTTTAAATACATTTGATTAAATTAAGAGCATTAAGCAATTTTTAAGTTTCCCTAAACAATGGATGGATTTTTCTGTGATTATTACATGAGTCAGTTATAATAATCCCTTTTCATTGTGCAGTTTCGTTGCTGAAACCAAGCACTGCAGTATTGTTGGTAACTCCCTTATAAACAGCCCAACTTCCAATTTGCAGAAGACATTTTTCTCACTCTGTTCTGTTTTAGTGTAACCTGTATTTATTTCAGTAATGATGTGGATGTTGGGGATGAGCTGTCCAAAGGCATCACGTGGCTTTACTGGGACACCAGGATAATGGCACGCTGTGTTCCCCAGTTCAGACTCCTTGTGCAGGCTCCCCTTTGTCTGCGCAGGGTCTCTGAAAGCTTGTTTTGACCTCTTCAGTCCAGGAGATCACAATTCTACAAGTTTCTCACATTAGCACTCGTACCGGGCTATTTCTGTATGTTGACCAAAAAAATGTGAGATGATGAATAGTGTATGCAATAATTGCAATGTAATTTAAAAGCACTGGATGGGCTACTGTTTCCTGCCCTGCTATTGCAGGGTTAGCAAAAAAACGACTTCAAGATGTCCAACTTCTGCTTCTCATTTGTTCAGAGACACTTGGACATATCTGTCAGACCCACATAATGAAATTTAACCCCCCCTGTCATACCAGAGGTGGGAAGATAAACACACAGCAGCTCAGAAGGAATAGAGGATAATGGGCAGCTTTTTTACTTTTACGGGAAATAAAACCCCAAAAAAGTAATTAATTTTATTCAGGCTCATAGTCTCTATTCTTTGTCCTTCACTTTTAGTTTTATAGCGTCGGTCACTGTATTTCAGAAGTGTTTTCTTCAAAGAGGATGGTCATTAGTCAGGAGTTTACTTGGTTGAATTTTACAGCTATTTATATGTATACTGTGCCAAAGTGTTAGGACAAAACACCTGAATGCTTGACATCCTAAACATCATAAAATTGCGGCTTGTTGATAGGCAGAGTTGTAAAACAATTGTGTGTATGCGATCGGCTGTCTTTAATGCATGAGGTTTTGTAGTACTTATGTTTGCTAGAGATTTCCTTACATGGGAATTCAGCATTTGATAATTAACTTGTAGCTAGCAGCACTATACAGTGCTGTAATCCTGTGCCTTTCAGATTACCTGTTTCAAAATGAGTCAGAGTAATTACTTTATCTGCAGTTACGACAACAGTTTTACAGGAATGTAATGTTCTTTGCCTTGGCTGTTTCATAAGCTGCGCTTGCAGTTGTCTTCTGCAGGCCTGGAGTACGCAGAGCTCTTCCGGAGACTTCAGTGGCAAAGGAGATAAGCCTTTGCCATATTCATGTATAGCAATGAGTGTAGTGTTTCTATTTTCTAGAAAACAGTTTAATTTTACAGAACTGATACGAACCTGGACTCATTTATGAGCTAAAACTGAGACTATAGTACTATGGCTTTTGAGACTGCTGGTGTGATGTTTGTAGAATTGGGATTTCTTCCCAGTTGTATTAGTTGCTCGAGTTTGCCTTTTCCTCTTTTTGTTACTGTGCTAGTCAGTGGGTTGCTGGCACAATGAGTGCTCTCACCGTGAGAAACAGCCTTGGAAATATGATGCTGTCCTCCAATATGGTGAAATCAGGATGTGTCCATCTTCCTTAATTTCCTTTTGATTGTTAATAGAAATAGAGAGAGAAAGGAAAAGAAAAAGCGGAAATACCTACAAAATGGGGGAAATGCCTTGGACTTAATTCATACAGGGGAAGACAACTGAGAATCTGAGTGTTGTCCTAGGAGGGCTGATGTAGTAGCTACCTAGGCTACAATAAAGTATTTACAAAGATGACTTAATTCTGCGTAGTTGAGCTAAAAAAAAGCCCAAAATGCAGTGCTCTTGATTCTCATCTTGCCAAAAGTGTCAGGCTGTATTGATCTATGTCAAATGGGTGTTTGGGTATAAATCTTATCAGATGTTTCATAGTTAGACCTAATCACATTTACTGTGCCATGCGTGGCTATATCGTATCCTGGAGCTGACTTGCCAAGCTAACTGTCTGACATTTCCTTTCAGAATAAAATGTCACTGCAGGTACCTTGGGGGCACAGAGACGTGGCACTGGAAGGTCCCACTCCCCGGCAGTCTGCTGAATTCTGACTGATTGTAGAAGCTGAGCGTCCTATTGGCCTAGAGAGTAATGCTTGTCTGTCTTAATGGCAAAGAACATCTTGCTAGAAGTTGATATCTAATCTAGTTTGTTTGGCAGCTCACGTCTGTGATGTGTTTCTGATAGCTGCAAGGCTGTCTCAGTAAAATTAAGGGCTGCTCTCAGTAACTGGAAGTTTAAAGTTCATCGTAACATTTCCCTTTTGAAGTGGGAAATTCCTAGAGGCAGGCTTTGGAGCAGTTCCTCTTCTGTGTTGCACGTTTTCCCCCTCCCCACTTCTTAAGTCTTTGTCTACTCTTGAACTATTGGAATTTTTCTAATTGTTGACTGTTTTGTCCCTACCTTGATCTCTTGGCTGCTTTTCCTTTATTGCACAGAGTAAATCCTTAAACCCCCAAAACAAGCCCACAGGCCAAACTTGTAGGCTTTGCATTTGCCCGAGTTGCTTTTTTCACAAGGCTCTTTTGTTAGAAATAGATCTGGGCTAGCTTCAGTCACTGCTAAGCTTACTGGAAAATGGAAGGCAGGCAGTCCTCGCTTTCTCATGTTACTGAACAAATCCCCCTCCCCTTCCCTGGGGTCTGCTGTACTGAGCAAAAAAGCTGCATTTCAGCTGTCAAAAACTGCAATAGATCCACACTGCAGAATTATTTGTTCATGCTTAAGAGACGTATATTTGTTCAGGGGTTGTAAACACTGTCATGAAAATTTTGACAGGGGTGAAAAATGAATTTAAGTTGCTGGTGCTGAGGGGAATACAACCAGTGATAATTCTGCCTGCGACACGCTGCTGCTGCCTGTCAGTGCCCACCACTCTGTGCTGAGAAGTCAGTGCAGCTTGATCTGTTATTTCTTGTGTTTGTGGTTGCTGGGACAGATTTGGCACAAATTTGTAAATCTGTCTTGACACACTGGCAAACATAAGAGCAGGAAACAGAAAGCAGTGTTTAGTTTACCTTATGTATTAGCTATCATATCACGAATTACATCATAAGCCTTGCTCCGAGAGCTCACATTCTGATGGTATCTTATCAGCCGGAACGGTTTATGACTAGCCAGAAATGGTTTCTCTGCAGGCTGCAGGAAATGGTTGTGTTCCTGTGATCAGTGCAATGGTTTAACATGAGGGGGACACTAGTGATAAAATGTGATTTTTAATTATGATCTGATTCTAGAATATGGATACTTTATTTACAAAGGTTGACTAGGCAGAGGTCTTTTGTGGTTTTCTTCCTTAAACTGTAAAGGCTCTGTTCCTCCAAAGTGGTTATGATTTCCATCTGCCTGAGATGAACAGGAAGAGCAGAGATGTAAAGATGCATGAGCTTGCATGAAACACTAAAAAGTGTTTACCTTACCCAGTTCAGTTCAGAAGGGTGTACTTCTGGCCATTGCTGGTGGGAGTTGCGGTTTTGAACACTTCTCACAGGTTTAACCATATTTAAAATAATTAGCAGCTGCAGAATAGGCAGGTCAGTGGTAGGCAGGTTTGAGCTATGTTGTCCTGGGCCTGATCTTTCTCTTCAGGAGAACATGGTACGGGTTTAGAGATGCAAAGAGTGGGTGGTACATGGGGAAGCAAGGAGCAAGCTGAATCGAAGTTCTTCAGCCAAGAGCAGTTGGACAGTTGGGGCAGATGGTTCCTTGAATTTGGCCTTACTTAAACTGAAAGCTGGGCAGCAGTGAGCTTGATGAATTCATTTGTTTTACCCTATTTCTCAATCTACCTACAGTGGGGAGGGGAAATCATTATTTATTTTAAAGCAATATTATTTCAAGTGAGTTTGCTACTATGTGATGTGGAAATAGACTACCATCATGAGTGGCCTTGGATACATTGGTAAATGGAAGACTTTAAAGGCTATTTTACTTACTCACTTGGTTAGCTATGAGTTTGAAAATAACTGAAGTTCATAATTTGCACTTTTACAGGTGTTCAATCTTAGGTGCTTTCTCTGCCAGGAAGTTGTATAAAAGAGTGTAGAAACACCCAACAGCAGCTTTACCCACTGTGTTAGGCCTTTTGAATATAGTATCTTGTGTGTGTCTTAGTGGACTTCCATGTTTGGGGCTGGGTGCAGTACCAAAGGAGAAGTCCGAAGCTTATCCAAGTACCAAAGAACACTTTAGATTTAAAACTGGCCTTTGTTTAGTGCAGTGTTGTTTGCAGGTATAAGTTATGCAGGAGTATATGACTTGTAGCTGTGTAGCTTAAAATGTATTTAATGTTGCTATGAATATTGCATAATTATATGTGGATTCTCCTAATATACTAAAAGCACCATAATTTTCTTTAGAAAGGAATGCAGGCACGGCTCTTGCTTTTACTTGATGTTGTTGAACTCTTGTGACATTATGCATGGCTTTTGTTTAAACACCTTGTGTGGTCAGAACAAAACACAAATGAACTTGCAGATGATTTTTATTGTGGTTTCAGTAACAGGCTGGAGCATCTTCCCAGGCAAATGTAATCAGGAGGTGCAATTATGCAATGTTTTTCTGTATAGTAAGTTCTTTTAGTAATTCTCTTCACAAGCAATTGCTGTTGTTCAAAGGCCTCTATTCTGTTTTAAGTAGAGCACAAGTCTAGAATAGGACTTTAATATTAACCTTTCCTTATAAGACATCCAAGTGTTAACACTGTGAAGGGTACAAGTACTACTATGCCGTGAATTTACCTGTATCATCCAGACCATTACTACAGGTTCAAGGGTACAGACTCCTCCATTGCTCTGGGAAATCCGATGCTGCAGTGACCGACTTCTAGCAGAGAGATCTGTGGTTCTGTGGAGGGAATGTTTGTTGCCTGGTGTAAGCAACAGATTACTTCATTCAAGAGTGCTGCTGCTGTTGTGTCACAGCCAGGCTTTAATGGAATCAGACATTCACATTAAATTAATACGTTTTACATGGAGCCCATCAACTAACATTTAATTTGCTTCAATAACAAGTCAGGGTATGCGGGATCAAAATGGTCTGTGCTTGGGATAATCTGGGAGAATCCCTATATTACAGCATCTTAAAAATACTCTCTTAAACAAGAGGCAGTATTTGTAAATAAGCGAATTGCTTAATGACCTTAGATATAATTCAGTGCTAAACTAGGACTAGGTAGGAAAATGATCTCTTAAGCAAGGATTCTAAAAGCAGAAAGAATGGTGCATTGCTACTTCTTTTTTAAATTTTTTTCTTAACAAAATAAAGAAGACTTCGTAGAGGTTTTCTTAAAATGAAATCCATGTTGCATGGTCCAGTTCTTTTGCGCTGCATGAAAACATGCAGATGGCTGTTCATATTTACAATCCTAGACTGCCTTCCTGCATCAGGAATGGTTTAGTGAGATTGCAGATGCAGGTTCTTCTCTCATTCAAGAAACACCACTTGATATCTGGCAAATGGTTAAATTGAGACTGATGCTGTGGCAGAATTTAAGTATCATAAAAGTTTCTTCACATCTGTCCAGAAAGTCTTGAACATGATGTTTTCTTATCCCAAACCACCACAGCGTGTTTCTCTCAAACAGCATGCCCTGCCCAAATTTCTGTCTTGGCTGATTACAGGATTAGGCGGTGGTTCGTTTGGTGTGGAAATAAAAGTTTGTACATCTGATGGGCCGTTAAGTCAGTTCCAATGAAATCGGTGTATAATAACCAGAGTTATAAACTGTAATGTTGATAGTTATTATCTAGGTGTTGGAGAGGGGATTAGTGGGCAAGTTGCTGCAATCCCAGGATGAGAGGTGGCAGGTAATGACCATGAGTAATGCACAATGATTAAATCGGTTAGGCTTGTGCATGTTTAGTGTTAAATCTCATGCCAGCGCTGGTGAGCAGTGCAGCACGCCTTGCCATTTGGAGCTACTGTAAACAATGTATGGGCGTCAAAAAGATCCGAACAAGCAGTGCTGCCGCAAAGGAACGGGAGCACAAAGCCATGTCTCCAACCTGTGACGACAGAGCACAAAACCTCCTGCGCAGCGCTGGGGGTGTAAATGCTTGCTCCTGCCATAGCATAGGTGTTTTCTTCCATTTTCTTGCAGGTGTGGTACTTCAGAGAATGCATCTTAGGTGCTTCGCATCCAACAGATGAGCAAGGCTGGATGCATCTTGTGCCAAAAGTGGAATAGTGGTATCTTAGCATGCAAGAAAAGACAATTATGCTGTTCCCTGAGGTAGCACCGACATAAACTGTTCAGTACGTTTATGTTTTCAGGAATCGTTAGCTGTTGATATTTTTATGAGCATTTTATAGGCATTGTTCAAATGAACACTTTTGTTTGCTGCTGTGGACTTAAGCACTCAAGAGCTATTAGATTTTCCGTTCTGTTACTGCTTTTCTCCCCATAAACTGATAGGAAGATGCTCCAGCAATGACGAAATGGAGTGAAAAGCTTCAGAGTCAGTACCTGGGAGAATGGCAGGGGAAAAACTTAAACCACTGTGTATGTTTCCTGATGGTTTTTTTTCTTTGGTGGTTCTCTTCTCTGCCTGACTCAGTATAAAACTACCAAGAGTAAAGGTCTTTTCTTCCTAAAAAGTTTTTCTTATGGAAAAAAATGTATTGTCATTAAATTATATTGGAGGAATAATTGCTTGCTTGAGGGAGGGATATTGTTAATGAGAGAAATAGTGCAGTTGATACCATCAGGCAGAATTAACTATCAGCTGGTCTACTTGTGCCTTTCTGCCTTGAGCAAAAGCATACTTAAAACAGTAGGTTTCTATCTGACATGTTTTGTAAACATATTGTTTGTTGTCTAAACAATCCAATACTCACATCTAAAAATCCTGTTTGTTTTGTTTTTTTAAACAGAATTACTGAACAATTTTTGGAAGGGCGAACTGCTCTAAAACTAACATCCTGTTGTAAAGAGGTTTTGTGAATTGCTCCAGTGGGCAGTTCTGTTCACTGGTCAGTGTTCCAAAACTTGACTTGATGCTGGGAGAGGAGAAAGGAAGATGTTTGTGTTAATTGACACAGGTATTCAGGGAGTGGGAAAGTGGTTTGAAGCTTGTTGTGTCAACATAGACTGCCAGCTTAATTTCATTAAGGCTTGACACCTTAGAGAAGCTTTTAATGGATATTATCCAGTTCTTGAGATGCCTCCATCAACTTTTCTTCGGTGTAGGAGATGATGTTAGTATCGGTGAAGTGGTAGCTACTCTTCCAATTTCAAAGGAAACACAAAAGTTTGCAGTGTGACTCAGCTTTACGAGAACACGGCTTTAAGCAACATTAATCCTAGCTGACTGTTCATGTGTTTTGTTTGTGTAATATCCTTGTAATGTAGCTATTCCCATTAAAGAAAGCCAGCATCCTTTGTTCTCCTCTAAGCTATGTAAGACATGACGACTGCAGAAGTAGTTTGGGGCCTGAAGCTGCAGTGACTGAATGCTGCTGGAATGTAATGTGTCACATCTGGTAAAAGGGGAATAGAGCCATAGCTTCAAAAATTCAGACTAGCCCTTTATTTGGGGGGTGGGTAGATGGTGGTTGGAACTAAAACATCCTTGATAGGTGGGAAAGAAGGAAGAGAGCCTGGTTAGATAAAAATTCATATTGCTGATACTGTTTCTTTAAAGAAAAAGCTGAAAATAAAATTAATAAGAAACCCTAAATTCTGGTAGATTTAGATGGCAACGTGTGTCTTTATGGGTCAAAAAAAAATAATTTTGGATACAGCTCGAAATCATAGCAATTTATGCAACTGAGCCAAGAAATAAGTGTATTTAGAGAGCAGCAGGAGCAGCTGGCTAGTTAATATCCTGCAGCAAATACGTGAAGACTGCTGCTTTTTTTTAGCCCGTAGCGTGTACAGCCATTTCCCTTTTGGGTATTACAGTCCTCATCATTCCTGCCGCTGCTTCTCCCGTGGTTATCCAGCAAAGGAGTTACCTGTTTGTTCTGCTCTGTGCTGCAGAGGTGGTTCATCGGGGGGTGTTTCCTTCTTCCTTGAGATGAAGGGAGCTTTGGTCCCTCTCATCGACATTTTAGGCTGCACATGCACGTGGCGTCACTGGTTCTGTTTGCTGAGAAGCAGAGGGCATCCGCAGTCTGCTGGGATTAAGACTTGTGGAATACTCTTCTGCTTTTAGATGGTAACTGAAGAAAAAGATATTGATTAGTATGAATTACTGGGAGAATAATTTAGTGTGTGTTGAATATTAAAGATGTCAGAGCCATAGTTAGCATCTCCTCGGTGGCATGCTGACTCCTTACCGCTGCATTTTTTGGAGTGTGTGGTAGCACAGCTGCCGAGGTCCCTTTTAAAGTCTTGTGTGTTACAGCAAATACAGGATGAGCACATGAATGAGCAATCTTTCTGTTGTCTCACTTCCTTGGAAGTTTAAATGGAGCATTAATCCTCTGCACCATTGTCATCCTCTACCTGCCCATCTATCTCCTTCCTCTCTTTGTTACAAATAGTCTCCTGAGGTTTAAGTGTGAGGAGAAAGTAAGATTGGCGTTTTTAGCTGTTAAATGAGGTTAATCAGCTTGGCAGTGGGTGGGAGAAATGTGCTCGGAGGTTAAGAATGTGATATTAGTGGTTAGCAGGACCCTTATTATCAGTCCAGTGTGAATTTCCTTCTGTTAGGCATGAACTTTTTGATTAAAAATTACCTGATTGTCTTATTGTTCCTATAATTAAGAGAAACACAGAAATCGTGGGGACGGGGAGTGTGTGTGTGTAAAAGAAGACATCCTTGTTGTCTTTTCTTGAAGACAGCCTTGCGTTTGACAGAAGGGAATTAGGACTGTAAATCACTGCTCTACAAAATGCACTTTAACTGGCACAAAGAGAAGAAATGAAACTACTGGAATTTCTGCGGGATAAGGAAGGTTCATCTGAGCAGACTTGGAGCTGCGTAATTTTGGCAACTGCCCAGAATGGCTGAACTGCTGGGGAGGAATGCTAATCCTTTTTGCTAGCTTTTGGCATAAACAGGAAAAATATGCAGATAGGTTTTCCAAAAATACATCCCCCTTTTTTTTCAGAATGCACAGTGCACTACAGGGATGCAAATAATACGGCAAGATAACCTGAATGGAGCCAGTATTCCTCACTTCAACAGTTAAAAGCCTCGAGAAGCAGCATATCAATTTTTGCAATGTCTGCTTGACTTCCATCCATAAATGACAGCCTGCTGGCAGAAAGACCAGAAGGAATGATTAAAGCCATGCAACACTCCCTCTCTAACAGAAGGAGACCATCTTACAGATTGCGAACATAATTGACTGTTTTAATTAATTTCACCTTCTTGACTTTCATACTAAAATCTGAAAAACAAAGTTACTATTTTTATATAAATGTACATGTAATTAGTAGCCAAAGAAACAAATAGGATATGGAAATAACAGCTAAAACATTTGCTGACAAATGCAAATTTCAGCCTAAATATTTTACTCTGCCTGGCAGTAAATCATTGCTGGTAAAAAGATGCACAACAAGGCTTCTTGCATAAATCCAACTTCAGTTGTACAACAGAGAATTCACACACTGTTATATTGGATATTCCTGCACCACAATAGCAGGAAGGAGCAGATGTAGCCAGCGTGTCAGCTTGGCACTGCGCTCGGCAGAGCTGCTGCTGCTGCATTAAGACATAACCCGTTCAGGTGCATCTGATCACGCCTGAAGACAGCAAAACTGCAACACTACTGTGCTGCCTGCGTCCTCTCCGGCTGAAGGGATCCACCCTGGCTTCCATTTCAGATGGGATTAAATTTATCCTTGGAATGCAGAGGTGTATCGAGTAGTGCAGTTGATTACATTGCATCAAATCAGCTGCTCAATGGGAATATCCTGCGATCTAGCCATCACCAGATTTCTTTGTGGATGTGAAAATAGGGCGAAACAATGCATTTTGGCAGATTTAACCTTGCATTTTCAAGAAAGCATTTAATAGATTTTTAACCCCGTGGTTTGACGTTTCCAGTTAAACTATAGAAAAAAAAACAAAAACGTTGAAGTGACAACCAAAATTATCGTGATGGTACTTGGAGATTATATTCATAGGATTGTTTTTAATCATGTGGAGTCCAAAGTTTCTTTTCCAGGGGTGTAATTCCTGTTACAATAAACAAGGCAAGTCTCATGTGGCACTACTGTGCATTCAAAAAGTGGCTTACTGTTTACTTTCTCCTTCCCCCCACCAAACTCAAACCATATCCATGTGTACGAATGTGTACTGTCACGTTTCCAAGAATCTTAGCTTTCGAGTTGGTATTGTCAGATACTGGTTTTTGGTCTTTAAAGGGTTTTGGTGCTTAAAAAGAGAATATTTTTACTCTTAATCCTATAATGAACTCAAACACAATGATGCTTGTAGTATGAAGTTTAATTATACAGCCTGACTGCAGCAGCAGTGTTAGATATACCAGAGTGTTTGCCCAAGTACTCTGCTTGTAGCTGTAGTGCTGGGAAATGACTGAGGCATGTCGATTACTGAGAATTGTGATGTAGAAGGCACAAACATATGAACTGATTGAACCAAACAGATAAATAGTAAGCCTGCTGATGCAGATAACTTGTCTTCAACCGATTCTTTTTGCACTGAAAACTTCCCACCTTATTTGCAACCAAATATTGCACAGAAGCACAGGAAGGGTGCTGATCCCAATGAAAATGGATTTAGCTTCTATTTTCTTACAAGCTTACGTTACTGGTTTGAGGGTGTACAAGTGAGGGAGACCATCTGCTTTACATTTCAAGTAACTGTCATCATCCCACAGCTATCAGAAGACTTGTGATTTTGGGGAAATAAATTACTTTTCTCCATAGTTAACACTTTCCCTGCAAATCTTGTCTTTCAGATGGGAAGAGGAACTGACAAGAAGAATGAGTCTGGAATCTATGGTGGAAACCTTGCGAGAAGTAAGTTTTGAGTAGCATGTATTGAAAGATGTGAGCTTTCTCTGCACCTTTTATTATGCTGTTAATCATTTGAATTAATCTTTTAATTAAAAGCCTTTCCTCTAGCTAGAGCAGCTGACTCTGTTGTGGTATGCTAGAGAACAGTGTTGATATTTGGAAGCTGAAGCAGGAAGGTGCTGGATTTTCTGACTAAGTGAAACATGGGGGTGGTGGTGTGCCTTATCAGCCCTGCGCAGGTTAAGTAAGGAAGCATATGTTGCCCTCTTACCTCTTAATTCTTTGTGTGCTTTCTCTTGCAGGAGGCACAGGAAGCGGAAGCTCTCCAGGAGGAGTTAAATGAAAAGATTGAGAGGCTGAAAGCGGAACTTGTGGTCTTTAAGGGTCTGATGAGTGATGTAAGTACATGGAGAGCAGAGTGACCAGCTCCCACTGCCTTTGTGAAATGTCTGTGTCATGCAAATGGCTTCATTCATAAAAAGGTTATGGTCTTAGTGAGTGCTGCTTTGTAGTTAGCATTATGGCTGCCTTTATGATCTAATGCATCAGACAGATCACCCTTCCCCCTGCTTCCTGTCTGGTCTGTGTAGATGCATTAACTTGCTGCTTAGCCCATAACCTGGACTCTTCCCTCCCTTCCCCGTTCTCCACAGCTGGCAGTGCTGACATTCAGATCTGCAGCTGTGGAAAAAAAAATAATTGGAGAACTCACAGGTTAGTGTAAAGGGTTCATCCCCATGCAGCACCACGTACTGCTAACAATGGAGATTTTGCTCTGAATCATGCAAGAAAGTCATGTTCAAAAAGGAACACGCTATATGTGTTTCCCAGCACCCTTTATGAAAGCTCTGCAGATATTAACCCAGTATCACTGGTTCAGGTATCTGGCTTTGTTTCTAGTGTTGTTTTGACCTAATTTAAAAAACAAACAAACAAAACATACTTGTTTTCTCAGGTCTGGTTAGATACAGACTTTCCTTCAAAGCTGGGGGGAATTTTTAGACTATGACTGGAGAATTTTCTTACACTTAGACATACTGCAAGCATGTATTTGTGCAAATATCTAGAAAGATAACCCAGGTGAACATTAAGTAAGGTGCCTCTCTCTGTAAGACTGAAGTAGTGCTGATGCCAATTGTCTAATGAATATGTCCTGTTATGCTTATTTATTCTGTAATTTTGCATAGAACTGCTTCCTTCTGTCTTTATATAAGCTTGTAGAACCTGCTCCTTGTGTCAAATACATTCTCTCAGGGCCACTAGTTCTGTTCATGGGAAATTCGGCAATTAGCTGTCTCTTCTTTTGGTGTTTAATCGAGAATAGGCATGCTTGGTTAGAGGCAGTGTGAAAGGGAGAAACTTGTTAGGACTCCATCAATGCGATGACTTTTTCGCTGAGGAAGAAATGTTGCTCAGTGTGTACAAAAAGGGTGATGGTGGATGCAAACATCCTCCTCAACTTGAGAGAAAGTGTGCTTTGGGCTTTGTAAGGGAGAGGACAGCCTGAGGAAAGCAGTGCTTGTTTTGAATCCCGCTGTGTAAATATTTAGCACAGAGAAATGCAAAATGTTGGCACGTGACTCTTGCTTTCCTGTGGATAAGAATCACTGGTACCTGTGCAGTTGACAAGATTGTGTTCAGAGTGTGTCAGTGGTTAGAGATTTCTTTTCCTCAGTGTGTTTGGAAAACAAAAATCTCTAAAGGTGTTTGACAGGCTGGAGAACAACTCTGTCTAATAACTTTTTTTAAAAGACAAAAAAAACCCCAACAAAACAAACTCCAAAGCTTTCTTCTTGGAAAGGGGATTTGGTATTTAAGAATGCTCTGCAAAGAGGTTTTTCTGCTTTTCTGGTCAAAGTAGCAGCTTTGCTTAGCCATTGAAGTGGTACTTTCTAACAGAGTAAGTCTCGTCTAGGCTGGAAAATATGCTTTTTGTGGCAGTGTTTCTTCATAAGGAGCCAGCTGTACTGTCTGAGTGGGAGTAGCTCTTATAAATTATGTTTATAATTACTGCTCAGAGTGAAGCAAGACAAAATATTTTTCATGTACAATTTTTGCTAGGCTGGAAGCCGGGTTACTGCCGATGAGGAGTGTTTTGTGTTTTACAAGGTTACGTGGATCTCTTTAGATCCAGTCTTGATTTTATGTTTTTATGGTATGTATGAAGTTGCTGAGTAGCCTGGATTCTGTTTTAAAAGCAACTTCTCCTCGCAGACACAGTTTTTCTGTCTGAAAGGGAGGGACTGTTGCATACTCACCAGGTTTTAGATTTCATTCTCTTCTGCACATGCTTAACAGGGTTTTTCTCCTCCATTTTTAAAGCTTTATTGACAAAAATAAAAATTTACTGTTGCCACATCTAGCACGTGTTCTGGGGTGGGTATAGGTTTTTCAGTGGCAAATGACTGAGTTGAAATTTTATTAGAATCGGATATGAATGTCAATTTTAAGCTGTCTAGCCTATTTAGATTGTCCATGTACTGCCTTTCCCGGAGAACAAGATGTAATATTGTTTAAGAATGGTATGCCCTGGGGTTAGAGAGATACTGTGGGGTATCTCTTCTGTCCTGAACTGTATAATAATAGAAGATAATCACTACTGTCCTTCCTGCAGCCCATGACAGACCTGGACACAAAGATTCAAGAAAAGGCCATGAAGGTGGACATGGACATCTGTCGACGAATCGATATCACAGCCAAGCTGTGTGATGTAGCGCAGCAGCGCAACTCTGAAGACGTTTCCAAGATATTCCAGGTGATTAGGCCATGAATTTTCCATAGGGTAGGGCAAGAAGTGAGGGGCCAAGAGGGAGCAGTGTTGAGGAGTGTGGTCCAGGTCATTCGCCTTTTCTTGAAATTTCTCTATACAGACATATTTTCTTCTTTCTCAGTCTTGAAGTGTAGCTCTCTTCTGCAGAAACTGCTGTAGTACTAAGAGCACAAAATTTAGAGAATAAAAGAAGAAGTCTCAGGATGACCTTTAAGACATGCTGTTAGTCTGATGCTAGCCTACAGTGAATGCAGGGAAAAAAGCATTGCAGAGTCGAGGTTTGTATAAATGGCTTTCTCACATTTGTTCCCTTCACAAGTGAGAGGTTTGGAGCTTGTAGAACTGTCATCTGAATGTTCTTATTTCTGGCTCAAGCTCTGTGGTCAGAAATAATGCTCCTGTGGTGGTGAGCTATGACTGCTCTGTGGGACTAGAAACTTCAGTTGCTTTCCTTGAGCTACTGTGGCTCCTTGGTGCTAGTGGGAAAGTCACTTAATTTGCTCCAAAAGCAAGCAGTTACAGCTCTGCGTGGAGCAAACCTGTAACTCCCAGTGCAGTTGGTCTTCTGTCATAACTGCAATTTCAATTGTGATTAACCCAGCTTCCTTCTACTTTGATCTAAATGTGCCTTGTTCAGTCTTTCAGTAAGTCGATGCTTTTCTCTGTATAGTGATGCCATATAGTGCACTAAATGCTGTACAAAAACACTGTGAAAGATCCTTGTGGTCTCTACTGGTTGTGCTTTCTGCCTATAGTGAAGTTGCCTAAATGTTTGATGGGGCTTTTTTTCTTATGTATACCGAAAGATTCGTATCTCCTTTTTGGAGAGAATTATTTTTCTAGCATGTGGAGCCATTGCATTGTGCTAGTGGTTCCTTCTTGTCTTTGAGTAGAATTGCTGTGTATTTCTGCTCAAAGGTAACTGCAAAGCGCACTTTTGGTCAAGCATGCAGTGGTTAAAATGATCAGCATGGAGAACAATACTGATAAAGAGACAGCTTATATGCCAAGTAGAGGAAAAACGGCAGTAGGTTGGGAGCGGAGTGTGTGTTTGTGATTCTGTGGCACCATCTGTGAATATCTTTGATGTTCACAGTCCTAAGATGAAGAAGGGATCCTTTGCAGGGGTATCCCTTGAGTTCTCTGCGCATCTATGAACTTCATTTCTTTGAGGTTGTCCAGGTGCTTTCATGATTCAGTTAACCCTTCTTCTGTCAAGCTGAAGACTAGCAGTCTACTTCTGCTGATGGGGTGGGACGACCCTGAAATAAAGGCTATCTAGAAAAGCTTCCTATCTACTCTTTCGTAGTGGCTCAACGCTGGGAGCAACAGCCTGTGGTGTGGTGGCAGGAGAGGGAGAGTTCTGTCATTGCTCTCGAGCCTGCTGCCTGGGCACTCCTGCCAGCTTACGCTTTTACCCTGTATCATTCTAACCTCTGCATGTTCTCTGGTAGATCATAGACTGGTGTTGGTGAGCAGATGAACATCTGTAGAGCGCTGGCAGCCTGCAGCTTGCTTTGCTCTTTGCCGTTCTGATCTGCTTCCTTGTGCTGTGTTCACCACTCATTAACAGATGCAATTCCTGTCTTGAATATGAACAATCCCTGAGTTGCCTGGGAACCGATGAACAGTTATATTCGCTCAAACCTAATGCCTCTCCTTCTTTATTTCTGCCCCTCATGGCACAGCACTTCATTTGAACCTTCTAGTTACTGCTCTTCTCTCCAATTAAGGTGGCTTCCAAGAAGAAAGAACGCAAGCTCGCGTCTGATGATGACCTCTCTGAACAGGATGGAGACAATGGCAGGTTCTCTGATGATGAGGTCAGCTGTTCTTTGAACATCACGGATGAAATGAAGCGTATGTTTAATCAGCTGTGAGTATCGTGGACAACATGGAGAAAACTTACTGTGAAACGCAGATTTAATCCCAGAACTTAAGTATCAAGTTATCACTATATGCTTCAGAAATATTATTTTTTTTCCACCCAGTGGTCACTATAAGTTGAACTTCAGCTGCCAAGATGGTACTTACTTGAAGGTTTTCTGGAAGTTCAAATGAGGGAACTATATAGTAATAAAACTAAGTGTTTATATGCTTTTATAACTTATATCAGTAGCAAAAGAAGAACTACACAAAAAAAACCCCAAATTTAAGTCTGTTCTGTATGTTCGGCTCCAAGAAGAGACTCTGTGCACCTTGGTGCTACATAAAGCAGTTCAGAAAGCCGGTTGGTGGTGTGCTCTGCTGTTCCCTTCTCCTGTTTTAGAAAGGATGGAAATGGCCACAGCCTGGTGAAACTTCTGAGGATCTCTGCCATTTTCTTTTAAGAACGAAGACCCCAGCAAGGGCCATAGCTCTGACTTTCTTAGCATTTGAGTATGGGTGTCCTCTGCCAACTTCTGCAATGACTGCAGAGGGAAGAATTCCCAGTGCTTTCCCATACAGTGTCGGTCAGCATTTAATATATAGGAGTACACAAGAAACTCTCTCAGTAGCACTAGCTCTTCTTCTGTTGTCAACTGTTGCCAAAAGTTCTGTTTTCAGGGTGTGTCTGTTTCTTTCCTCCTGACTTTCACATATAGGAGGGCATGTGTTTTGCAAAAATTGTCGGTAGCTCTTCTTGTTAGGACTCAGCACAGTCATGTATGTCCAGGTTTCAGGGTTTTTTTTTAAATTATTTTTTTAAAGTCATACTGAGTATACACATATAGCCTGTCTCTTCTGCCAGGCTGTTCAGCCTCCTAAAGACTCAGCTTCCGGTCTGAGATGTTATCTGCTTAATAGGAAGTGAACTAAAGTAACAAAAGTGCATCAGTGTGAAATTAACAGTCTGCTTCTGGGTGCAGTTTCAGATTTTTGCCAGGCCTCCTTAAGAAGGACAAGAAGCAGCTACTTGTGTTTCGCTCTACTGCTGTTCAAACCAAGAGGGACTCAGTGCCTTCTGAAGCTTTCCTTTATTACACAACTGACCGTACTAAAGGGGCTTGGCCAAATAACAGTGTTAAAGGCCACTCTTGCCACTGTTTGTTCTCAGTCTGAAGTGGCTGTAGTATTATCTTTGTGGTTTAAGTCAACAACAAGTATTTATGTTCACCTGCACATCATTTTGGGGTTCAGTTTTTCAGAGTTGTTACTTTTGACAATAATGTTTTAAAGTGCTGCAGGGGAAATGTTGGCTCAACTTCAGCAAGAAAATCATCAGGGAGTCTTCTAGTGGCTGTTTCTTGTAAAATTCCTCAGACTGTGTTTGGGCTCATTTTCCCATGAATAAAGAATAGTTTAAAACATTTTTGTGGTTTTTGCAAACAGGGGAAACTAATGTGCAGCACCATCTGGAGGACAGAGCTAGGACTGTGTACTTGAACCGGGAGTGCTAACAAGGATCTTTTATTCTGCCCTGAGGTGGCAAAGAGCCCAGGAGTTGAGGGACTTGGACAGTGGTAAAGGCTGTTTGTAAAAACTGTGAGGATTTTCAGCGGCTGCATTGTCTCCTTCATTCAGTTCTCATAGCCCCTTTTTTTCTAGAAGATTAATTGAAGAACTGAGGGAGTGGAGCTGGAGTAGTTTTCACTAATGCTTTTCCTGTTATCTTAATAGTCGTGAGACATTCGATTTTGATGACGACTGTGATAGTTTAACGTGGGAGGAGAATGAGGAAACGTTGCTTCTTTGGGAAGACTTCACAAACTGCAATCCTTCAATTGACCTCCAAGGAGAGGTGAGTTTATTTTATTATTTTCTCAAACTCTTCTCTGCAGAAACTATATCCCTCAGCTGCTCTTTTAGCCATTTGAGCCTTTGAATATTTGACTGGTGATCTAGTTTGCCACGCAAACTGGCTTTGATTTTAAAATCTTCTTAGTGCTTTCTGTCTATGGTTGCTTTTCAGTGTGCGCAATCAGTTTATTTGCCAAACTTCATTTCTTCTGCTCCTTCAAACTGAGTATTTAAAAAGTTTCAAAAGATCCAATGCATCTGGCTGTTACAGGAGCTTCACACAATCCATCACCCAAAGCAGTTGCTTGTCTAAAGCCCTGTATCTTCCACACAACATCTCACTTTCTCTGTAGATTGTCATTCACATTTTAATTGTCAAAAGAGTACACGTAGTGTGAGGGATGATACTGCGCAATTATTCTAGTGGGGGAAAAAAAACAACCTCTGTGGTCTGTGAAAGATGTTAAAGTACATCCAGCCCATCACAAACAAAGAAGCTATGGTTGCAGGACTGTGTAAGGCCCCAGGGATCTTCTGAACCCATGAGTCTTGTGATTCCATCTTCCTAGTGTTGGCGGATAATAAACAGTTTGCTTTTAATCCTTCAGATCCCACACAAAGTAAGCTAATGGCTGCATGCTGTCTCATTCAGTGACTCCTGGGCCTTTTTAAACAGGCCTAAAGAGAGATTGAAATGGCAAGGTCTGGCTTTCTGTGGGTAGTCTTCAATGTGACGCTTGTATGTTATTACTGAGTAACAGGACAGCAGTAGGTAAGAAATAATCCTGCCTTCTTCCATCATCGCTGTAGTGCAAAGATGCTGAGGCAGCAGTCTCCTGAATATTGTCTTGTGTTGACTGCCAGGGGTATGTTAATTTACATCTTCCCATTTGTGTATCATCTGGCATACTTTGAAACTGCAGAGATTACTCAGAAGTGCTAGGACTGCAGAAAGCAGCTACATGTACTTAGCTACATGTCGTCTTTTGAGCAGGGAGACTGGCAGAGTGATAATGTGCAGCCATGTGCTAGAATTAGTGACAGATTTATTTGCATATACCCATGTGTGAATGTATAAGCGTAGCTATCAGAGGAATATTGCCGAACTCAGACCTTCCGTGCGAAAACTCTAAAGGTTTTAAGAAGCTTAAATCCTTCTAAATGAAAATTATACAAGGAAAGGGTAGATTTGTCTTGTAGATGGAGATTCAGAATAAAGACTGCTCAATCTGTGCCTGGTCTTTAACATAGTGCTTTACATGCCTGAATCTTCCTTCCACTGGCTTTATTCCTTTCAAGTTCTTATGCGGTGCCCTAGCCACCTTCTTTTATGACCTTCCTCCCTAAAGCGCTTCTGCATATAAAAGGATAAGCGGAGTGATTCTTGTAACTATAGGCTGGTTAGCCTGACGTTGATCCCAGGTATGATCCCTGATCAAGCTGCCACAGATGTGGCCAAAGGATGGAAACATAATTAATGCTCATCAGTGCAGTTGCGTTAAATTAATGATTTTTTTTTTTTAAGATGGTAGTTAATAATTTGAAAGAGAGAACAATGACATTGTTTTAATCTCTTTGTGACGGTATAAAAGAGTGCTATGTATTTTGTAGCCTAGGCTTTACTGTGAATGTAAAGCAATGATGATACGGGAGCTGTTGTCTGGCAGCATGTTTCCTTTGGGACAGCATGTGTTTTTACGTGTGATATTTTCATCAGTAGTGTGCTGGGGTGAACTTGCTTTATCTAGCAGTTAAGTGAAGAATTTCAATAGGAAGCAATGCGTGCAGGGCATACGTGTGAGGTAATGGAGACTGAAAAGACTCGAGAGTAATAAAATATAATTGGAAAATGAGAATTCTGGTGCAAAGCTGTAAGTAATGCTGTGGTCAATGCAAGAAAAAATGGTTTCATGGCTGGAGAGCAATTACAGTCTAAGCATGATCAGACTGTGAAAGGTTCAGGAAAATCCATGGGTTTGGTTCTTTGGCATGCACCGGGTATCTGTGTTTAATTGCTGGAGCCTTGGTCTGTAGGTTCTTTGATCAGAGACTTTATCTGGTGTGTACAAAGCCATGGTCATGGTACAAAAATGTGTTTCCTGCTGTGCCAGGTTTAAGAAGCAGACTATTCCTTGCCTGTGTACAAAAGTATTAAAGAAATCTTTGCATGGAAGAGCATAACAACCTGCATATGAGTGAGGTTAAATAAGAATATCTTCAGTCTGCTGCTGAATTCCTTGTTAGTTTCTTGCTAATTCTTTGTGTTCACATTTTCCCTGCAGGAAGAAAACCTGGGAAACTTGATCCACGAAACAGAGTCTTTCTTTAAAACGAGAGACAAGGAATACCAAGAAACAATAGGGCAAATAGAGGTAAGGAAGTAGTTCATGACAATATGAATTGTTTCTAATGGACCAAAACATACACAACGTTCTGGTCCAGTAGGTTCTTGCATGTGTGTATGCCCACAGAGGGAAAGGTGGAATGTCTACATATCTAAGAATGCAAAGGCGTTTTCCATTTACGTACTCTTGGGATTTTTTCTAAATGCCATTCTCTATACAGCTCTGTTATTGAATAAATGTAAATCTGTAGCTAGTGGAAAGAGCACCTTCAGAACAAAGAGAATAAAAATGCACTATTATTCTCTTCCCCCTATTTGTTTTTGCATATCCACCGTCACACTGAGAAGTGCTTTATGAGATGTGGCCTCAGAGGTTGACAGACACAACAGCCGTAGCTTCTCAAAATCTTTGCCCTGCCTAGAATGTGCTTTCAGTAATTACTGCGTGTTGACAAACAAGATGCCAAGGAAAAAAAAACCAACTAGAGGGCTGTTTAAAAACAGCGTTGAGCTCTGATTAAAATACATTTCGTAAGCTGATGAATACACTGACAGTACACAACACTGAGGTTAAATATTAAAATACATTTCGTAAGCTGATGAATACATTGGCAGTACACAACACTGAGGTTAAACATATTGTGCGGGTGTTCTGGCTTGGCTCTGGGCAGCTTTAGCATCCTCACTAGTATGTAAAATTGTGTGAAGCTGGGAGAAACTGCTAGCAACTCACCTAAGGCTGATTATTTCCTCTTATTTCTTCCAGCTGGAATTGGCCACGGCCAAGAGTGACATGAATCGCCACCTTCATGAATATATGGAAATGTGTAGTATGAAAAGGGGCCTGGATGTACAAATGGAAACCTGTCGTAGGCTTATCAAAGGCTCAGCTGACAGGTAATAAGATCTTACCGTTCTGCCCCGGGTGCTTCAAGAATTTATTTTGCTCTTGTTTCCTGCCAAGCTGTTTCAAAGGCAATAGTATCATTTTGTCCTAAAGCTTTGTCCCTTAGATAGTCTTCTTTTGTTCAGGGTCAAATATCAACCTTTTAAAGGACCCCTGTAACATTGTATAGGTTGCTACACACTGTAACAACTTTTATGAATTCAACACACTTTGGTAAAAACAGGGATCTCTACCTTGCATGGATGCTTGTCGTAATGTCATAGATCTAGAACTCTTAAATGAAAGCCCAGATTAAATCTTGACTGTGGACGTATATGAAGAGCTTGGGTTTTATTCTTCCAATGTGTTAAGAACCCTATACTATAAAGGATTTTTCTTATCTCTTGCTTGCCCCAGTACACATCCTGTCTTAAGACAAGGGAAACTTTTTTGAGTTTTCGAGACTGTATTGTGGCTTGTATGTATTGTATGTATTGTGGCTGAGTGTGTCTGTAGGGTGTTCACTGGGCTTAGTTCCCATTTCCCCATCCTAGGGCAGCCTTTATGTTTGCATAGGAGATGGCAGGTGGTGACAGATGGAATGCTTAAGCTTGCTACTGATATTTACTGTAAACTCAAAGTTTAGTGTTAATAAAGGATATTTTAAATTGTTTGGGGAGGTAAAAGTGAACGTTTTTCTTTTTTTCTGTCAATGATAATTTTTAATCTATCTTTTTCTACAGAAATTCTCCATCTCCCAGCTCTGTAGCCAGCAGCGACTCAGGAAACACAGATGAAATTCAGGATGAGTTGGACAGAGAGACGGATGTGGAGCCCATGGTCAGCTGATACATAGTTGGAGCATTCCAGTGAAAGGGAAGATACAAGAGAAGATTAAAACCAGTACACTGATGGGGGGAAAAAAAAAGACTTGTAAGCCCTTGTCCTTGCACAGGGTTTCTAAGGACTCATTCCTACACGCATCCCCACCCCACCCAAGGATTGGTGCTGTAAATTTCTATTGTTATACAAATCATAAGCAGAGTCCTGTAAGAAAACACGTGTTTTAATTGTGCCTTTGCCCCAAGCTGAGCCACTTTGAGCTCCAGTGGAATATTAATAGCAGGTGTTTTTATAAAAAATATTGTTAAAAAAAATCTGGTAGCAGCAGAGAATGGTGCTGCAAAAGCTCTGGGCATTTCAATAAGCTTACAGTTTTATTGAACTGCTGCACTGATTGGCAAAGGGAGTGCTGGCAAAATGAGAAGCGAACCCAAGACAATTATGGTACAATTACCAATGTCTGGCACAAAAAAGAAAGCCTCCAAATTGAACAGTAAACGTTTAAAAATAACAGCAGGTTTAGAGACAGCTTTTAGGATTAAGCAGTTATACAACATTAAAAGGAAATTCTTCATTCCATCTTTTGGGGTGAAGGAGCCTTCGAGATTTGTACAAGCTTTCTGCTAGACTCCTGAATGGGAAGAAGCAGGTCTCAGCTCGGTGGCAAAGCAGGTGGACAAAGGAGGTTCAGTGGGGTGGGACTATCACTGATAAACTACTATGCAAAAAAAAAAAAAAGCTCGCCTTATTTATATGGAATGTTTGGTCCCTGCTGGGCTACAGTTATCTCTTGGGGAAAGGAAAGCTAAAAACACATTTGCACATGTTAGTTATCTGTAGAGCTTCTTTTGAGGAGGAATGTCATATTACAATGCCTTTGTTTCCAGTGATTGGATTAAGAGGGGAATCAGCCCTTCAGTTCCTGTGTTGTTTTCTTTTTTCAGGATTTCTTTTTTTTACCATAGTGTTTGCAGCTTTTACTTTGCTGACAGGGAGATAACTCCATTTTATGCTGCTTTCATGATGTTTAGAGTGGGATAGCTGAAGCATCAGGATAAACTGACATGCGGTGGTATAGATGTAGGCTTGAGACATGACACTGGGAGAGTTCCAGACCACTCTTCAGAAAAGCTGAACATCGGAAAATACTGTAATCCCTTTTGGGGCATAGTGAAATGAATCCTAAACTACTGCTGCCCTACAGTTAGAGAGGAACAGCCATGTGCTTTCTCTGTGAGAAAGTGAGAAGACCTAGGCCTTGTTGATGTTTCTGTATTTTTACACAGGAGAAAGCAGCATCAAAAGACAGATTGCTTGGTGGTATTTGAGGAAACTCTGGCATCATCAAGCTGTTCATGGTTATAATGGGAATTGTAGCACCTCAGACAGGTAAAAACAGGGTATAAACCTCAGCCAATAACTTTTTGTTTGTTTTTTTTTTAGACCAAGATTGAAAGTGTAGTTAATACTGCCTAAAGGTAGCTGTGTAGTTAACTAGCAGTTGTAAGACTTGGAATAAATACCAAATGTATTTTTTTTCCTGCCAGGAAGCTTAGAAACTGCTATGTAGGAGCAGTGCTAGGACTGGACAGGGAAATACCTGATTTAAGCACCCTCTCAGTGTTACGTAAAGGTAACCTGGCCAATCTTTTTAGCTTCCTGAGTATTGTTTCCAAACCTCTCTTATGTATTGATCTGAAATCAGCAGGGTTGCACCGTAAGCATACAGCCAGTATAGATCAGTGTTGTTTTCTTCCAATGAAGAGCACAAGTGTCTCAGCAAACGGCGCTTTCCTGGCCAGAAATGCCACTCTGTCTTCTGCAGCTATGCAGAGGGGCAGCACCTCTGGGGGCTTCTGCTCGCACTGTAACTGTGGGTACAGTAGTGTCCTCTCAATTTGAGTTTTGTGTGTTGCTGCCTGGCGTTTTGTCACTGTTCAGATCCATCTCCTGCTTGGACACGATGGTGCTTTTAGGCCATGTCAATCAAATGGACTCCCTGTGTTTCTCAGAGTGGGGAGGAGTACTGGGGTCATCCATCTGGATCCACAGTGTGGAGGCCGCAATCCACAATTGATGGCTTCCGTCCAAGAAAATAGATCCAAGGATAATCTTGTGGCTTGCTTACCGATTGAAATACTCAGTGCAGTTATTTGTAGAGTAGCTAGCAACTCCTTGGTTCTTGTGGTGTGGGTTAGGGGCTTTTTCGAAGCCTGTTTCATCATGTAAATGTAGATAACTTTTCTCTGGAAAAGAAACCTTATTCCAAAGTGCTCATTCCTATTATTTCTTAGGTGGCCAAAGTGGTAAATGTCATGTTCACTAGGGCTGCAAGGTGGGGGGGTGGGTGGGGGCAAGAGATGTGATATTTTTTGAGGGGCTGGGACTGCATGTTTTCAATAAAGTACTCTTAAGGTTTTCAAGCCTGTATGAACTTCAGCTGCTAATAAGTAGTTTCTCACGGGGCTGAGAAACCATCTGCCAAAGCTGAATGTCTGTAATGCTTTAGTGACTTTGGTGGAGGCATTGTTAAGCAATCGACTTGCACAGTGAATCAGCCTCCTCGGAGGCTGTGCTTCAGCTCTCCTCAGTTACGAAATGCTCTTTGGTACTGGAGGAACTGAGCAATTTTAACGCCCGTCCAGCTTAGCTGCAGGTTGGTTTTGGTTTTAGTTTTTTTAAATTTTCTTTAAAACTCAGTGTCGTGGTAGAACACAGGCTGAGTGTTCTTGCAACGAGCAGCTGGTGTGTTGAGGGTGGGGAAGAATATCCCCAGTTTGACCATGAGAGCCCAGTGAGGGAGCAGAAATTGAGCTGTCGAAACAAGCTAGCTGTAACCTAGCGTTTATCTCATAGCCATAATTATGAGGAGCGTCTGTAATAGGGTTGCATTTGTTGGTAAGTGTAAGGGATGTGGGTTTAGAGTAGAGGGTTTAGAAATAACGTGTACGGTGGTGAAGTGTATGACGGTAAATTACTGTGGTTCTTGGTGTCTGTTTCTTATAACCATATGTAATCCATTTTTAAAGAAAAGGTGTTTTCATTCTTGGGATCGGGGTTTTCTTTTCAGTTAGGCTGTGTGGGACTCGGTGGATCAGCCTCTCGGCAGTTACGAGGGTTGGGCCTGGGTAGTTTCCCTAGGAGGTCTTTGGTTTAGTTTCAAGCGATGCTGCTGACCTCGCTGCCAGCGGTCCTGTTCTGTGTGTGTAACCACTCTGTAGAAACCAGATCAAAAGCTTGCCAGAAAAAAAATGGTGAAAATGCTGGAAATGATTTTGATGACCTCTTTCTTTTTCCTTTGTAAAGCTGTAAATACTTTATTTTTGTTTTCTATTCTTAATGTGGTGTCATATTGACACTTTTTTAGACTTACAATCAGAAAATCCTCCTCATTGTTTCTCATTTTTTAAAGGGGAATTTCAAGGAAGCAAATTTTTTTGCTTGTTAGCAGTGTAATAATAGATCAAATTCCTAAAATGGGTTTGTACAAAAAATGTTTTCAGTGAACAAATCGCAGTTGCTTTTGTGGGTGCATGTTCAAAAATGTCCAAAGAATAATGTGGTACAAACATTTTTTCAAAGACTTAGTAATTGTCATATTAGTTCACACAACGAAAAAAACAAAATTCTTTACAAAAAAAAATGTCGGGGGGGGGGAAATGTAATGAAACTCATCTAAGCTAAATGTGTAATCTATTTATAAAAAACACAGTATATATTCTATTTTTATTAGAGGTTTTTAAAGTGCAAACAGAATTCTGTTAGCAAATGCAATTATTCCCTTGTAAAGTATCTTCTGCTCCGATGGGACTCCAAATTCTCAAACAGTTTCAAGCAACAACAATCGAACAGGTTCGGCTGTGAAGCACTCGCCCATTGCTTCCTGGGAGCAAGAGGCACAGGGAAAACAAAAGAGGTGAACAGCTTTGCTGTGACTGCAGAGTTATTGCTGTTTTCCCTGCGTTTTTTCCTTCCCTTGCTTGCAAGGCATCCTGCTGGAGAGGGTAAGGACCTCGTTTGCTCACCAAAATACCTGGGGTGATTGCAGCACAAGAGTCTTAAAATCTGCCCCAGAGTGGGTTTTGTGCTCTACCAGGTTGGAACCTAAATTGTGTTTGCCTACACCAGTATAAATTGGAATTAACTCGGTGAAACAAAATAATAGATCAGAACAGTGCCTGAAGACGGATCTAAAGCTCCTAATACAAGATATTTTTTTTGTATAACCATTCCTGCCAGCAAAAATACAATTTGGGTCACTGGTCCAAGGTTGGCTGTGGAAAGTCGCAGGCGATCGGTGGTGCTCTCAGCCTTGCCGCAGCGCTGCGGTCTCCGTAAAGCAGCTATTTCCTTCTGTTTCCCTTGGCTCTGGAAATACGCGGAAGGATGTTTGTGTTGGAGCGTGCGAGGAGGAGAACTGCAATACTGGGAAGTCTCTGATTGTGTTTCACGTTTGAGAGTGCTTCATTTTAGAGCTGAATGTTTAAAGCACGATTTATCACAGCAAAATTAAGAAACTGTAGAGCTTCTGTGGTGTAGTCATACCCTGCTGAGGATTTTCTTTGTTTTGCTTCAGGACTTCTGGGTTTTTTATTCTTTTGCACTGGTCCTGGACTTGGTTGCAGGGGAACACGCAGGTTTAAAAATATTTGCCTTCAGTGTTAAGTTAATCCTTGATTTTTAAGCTTTTAGTAGAATGTAACTTCTATCAGTTTGAGTTTTAAATGAGAAAAAAAACAGCCGATCGTGGCAACACGTGGTATCCTGGTGTCAATGATGCTGGTTTTAGAGGTGAATTAGAAACACTACCTGCCAGATTCTTAATTCAGTCCCTTGCCAACCTGTTTCTGGAGAAGGGAGCATTCTGAAGGCTTGAACCAAAGTCTTTGGCAGAGCGGTGAAGAAACACTTGATTATTTCTTTTTGTCTGTTTTTGTGTGTAGTTCAGTGTTTTGAGATCCTTCTGCACTTGCAGGAGCCTTTCAAAGCTTCTCTTTTGAAGAAGCAACAAGTTGTGTTTAAGAAGCAGGTATTGATGCTTCTAGAAATCACGATTCCCTCCTAATTTGAGGCACTCCAATGGTGAAGCAGGTCTGTAAGTGAAGGTGGTGCTCGTAGGTCTGGCTGCCTCCATCTTTGGAGGAAATAACGATGTTAATGCTTAAAACAATCCCTGGGGTGGCTCCAAACCGGTGTCACTTCCATGGCAGAACACCCCAGTACCACTGTGCCACCAGCCCAGTGCCTGGGGCCTGCCAGCTGCCCAGACTGACAGTCCCTGCGCAGATCTCATCTGAAATCCTAAAATTTCTCTTTCTTTATTATTAAAAAGGGTTGAGGATGATTAAAAGCTTGGTCACTCACACACTTCTTGTGTAACGTGGTTTCACCAAAAGAGACACGCAATTCAATCCTTAAAACACCTTACCTGTGGCTAAAGTGTACGTAGCTAAGTTCTGCCAAAAACGATTATTTATTATTTAACGTGTTTCAGTGGAGGGTATTGATGA
>NW_010176526.1:0-849 GCF_000695765.1 Mesitornis unicolor | reverse complement strand
TTTCCCCATGCTGCGTCACTTCTTGTCAGTTCCTCTTAGGTCATGTAAGAATTTCTTTTATACACATTAAAACAGACTACTGATCAGTGTGGAAATGATTCTGTTTACTGTACTGTTGTAAATATTGTGCTTTATATTCTGTATATTAGCTCCTTTTAAAGAAAAAGACTGAACTGATGATGCTGTTTGATCTCTGGTGAGGAAAGGACAAAGGATGAACCAGCTCCCGGGCTTGCTCCGGAGTCAAGATGTAAATCGATTTCCTCTGGCGCTGGAAGTCCATCCTGGGTATTCGCAAGCAGACCGAGGGGTGCACGCATTTACTGCTGGTGAATTTCGGACCATCAAAGGCTCTGGAAATCTTAATCCACTTTAGCAGGGGCACCGAGAAGCACCCGCAGCGAGAGCCAGAAGCATTCGCGCTCCTCTGAGTTCCAGCGGATTATCTCCATTTTTCCTTTTTTAGTGCCAAAACCAACCCCACCGCCCCATTCCAGGTCTGCTCCCCGTACGGCTGCTCTGGTCTCCTGTCCCCCGTCCGTCCATCCGTCCTCGGCCCTGCTGCCCTGCCGGAGCCATTCATCCTTCATCACTCGACCCCACGGGCTTCTCTGCGCGGAGCTGTCAATGAAAACGGGTTACAGTCGTGCTCTGGTTATGAGTAAAAGAAAACTCTATAAAATAAATACCAAACTCCTGGTTAATGGCTCTGCGTGTTAATTCTTGGGTTGGAAAACACCTGTTTTAGGGCAAAAGCTGCTTGGATTTGGATCCAAGGTTTGGAGGGGAGCCTTCCTTTCTCCCTGGACCCTCAGCATGGGGTGGGTGGGTGATTGGGGGTCCCAAAAC
>NW_010176525.1:9849-36888 GCF_000695765.1 Mesitornis unicolor | reverse complement strand
AGGCCGAGCCTGGCGGCGAAGGAGAGGCCGACCCCTTCACCTACGTAGACCCGGCCGATGGGGCCGCCTACGAGTGGGATCGTGAGAAGAAGGCCTGGTTCCCCAAGGTGGGTACGGGGTGAGGACGGGCGGCTGGGCCCGCTCGGTGCTCCCTCCCCTTTTCTCGTCGTGAGGAGCGGCCTTCCGGCCGGGCTGTGGCCCCTGTGGGGGAGTCCTCGGACCTTGGGCAGCTCTTTCCCCGCGGCATTGCGGAGTTCCCCCGAGGACGGCTGAGAAAGCAGAGCAGTCGATGTTAGGTCTCCTCACCACAGAGCCGTCTCACTTGTCTGGATTCGGCCAAATAGGTGACTGCTGCCAGGTCTCTGTAGCACTGAAACGCTCTTTTTTACAGGTCAAACCACGGCAGCTGGCGTCGTCTCCAACCTTACCGGCTGCTTTCTGCTCTTATGTTGTGGATGGCTGTAGGTTGGCTTTTCTCCTTGGCCGCGATTCTGTAGAAATGCTCAGCCCTGGCATGAAGTCACCGTTATATTTGTGCATCTTAACGAACCGGTATTGCCTTTGACATGATCAGGTTTCTTTATCACAGTAGCTCTGGTGAACTTTCCCTCTTGGCAGTGAGAAAGTGAACTAGTCTGTTTACAGGTCTAGGTGAAAATGGAGTAGTACACTCCTCTTTTTTTCATTATTATCTGAAAACAATGCATGTGTAAAGATGTCTTGTTCCCTCTTCTTAGGTCTTGGAAATGCACTTGAAAATATTTGACTTAGAGGCATTCCACAGAGTGAAAACATGTTACAGTTTTTAATCTTGGGTTTTTTATTTGTGTTTTTTTAAATTAAATATTTTAAGTATTAAAAAAATAAACTTGCCATAACAGTGTGGCTCTTCAAAGTGAGAGGTAACATAGATTTAATGTGCTGAGCCACTCTACTGATCTGCAAGTGAAACAGCAGTTTTGTTACTATGTAACAAGGAATGAGGGCAATTGCTTAACTTACTAATATTAAGACATTTTGTAGCATATATCTGATAACTGTAATGTGCCAGTCGTTATTTGTGACACCTAATTCATTGCAATTCAGAGAATCTGAGAATGATGCCTGCAGTGCCAGGTTTATGTGTGTGTAAACCTAGTGTGGTGTCCATGCAACACATGGCTTATTGAGGGGTAAAACCATAAATAGTCCAGAGTTGCAAAGTGGAGCAGTGAAGAAGTTATCTCTGGCTCCCTGTGGAGTGCTATAACCAGTAAGTAGAGTAACTTTTAAATGGGTGGTTCTTTTCCCACCCTCCCCTGTTACTTCCCCTCTTTCTTACCTCTTTTTTTAAAACTTATCTTTTCTTCTCAAGAGCATTGGTCTTTCCTAAATACCTTTCTTACCTCAAATTTATGTCTTGTAGAGGAGATGACATTAAGGGTTGGACAGATTATATAGAAACAGCAAAGATCATTAGTAAATATGATGTCTAGTAGAAGTTGGTAAAGAATCACTGTGAAGCAGTGATAGGTCACCGAGCTAGATACCATAAGATCTTCATCATATCTCAGGTTACTTCATTTTGCTGATGATTCAACAAACTGCTTTATTAGAATAGATTAAAGAGACCACAGGTGACAGAAGTTGTGGCTCATACTCAACTCCATGAGCAGTAATGAAATCCCTTATCTCTTTGATAAAAGATTAAAATCTTCTGTCTGTTCTAAGTAATCATCACCTACAGACTGGTATTGCACAGCTACTCTACTGTGGGAACAGTGTCCGCTCAACTATTCTACTAAAGCGTAGTTTAAAGTAGTGCAAAAAGTTAATGAGACTGTCACCATTCCTCACAAATATTTGGAGACAGTCAAGTATTAAATGTCACTGCAACTTTTTGTATTATTTAATGATTTTTCTTTCAGTGGCACTCTGTTGATGGACACCAACTTCTTATAGTCCTTCACAGACATAGCACAAAATTGCATGTTGAATTCATCTGCTTACCTTCATCACTTGCTATGAAAAAACCAGAGATTGGATGTCCTCTGTAAGTGTAGGGCATCTGTTCTTCATTTGGTTAATCTATTTCTTTCCATTTCAGTGTGACCAGTAGTTAATTACATGCCAGCATGTCCTGTAGTATTGTATTTCTTTTCCTATAAGCTCTGTTGCCCCAAACTGTACAGTTCTGTGGCTATGGAAGTAAAACTTCCTGTGATCTTCTCCACCAGAACTAGATTGAAGGCCCAAGAAAAAAATTCTGTGAGTGCTCTTTTTCCATGCAGGCATAGTATGACATATGTTCCAATATATATTTATATGTTATGTTATTATATATTTATGCTTGTGTAAATTCCTTTATGCTTGCAAAAACACAATTTTAAAATTAAGTAGTTGTAATGGTATATATAGTAGGATGATAAACTGTTACAGAAATAAAGATCTATGTTATTGTCTGGCAAAATTTGGCAGTCCATGGTAGGTAATTTGCTAAGAATGAATTTAGCATGAGAATATGGTTTCCCCTGAAGTTGAAAAATAATACTGCTGCAGGGAGGTGGCTAGTTGTAGCAGGTTTAATCACTAGTTTATCAGTAGGTTCTCTGATGACAATTAAGAATATTGTTCACCAGAAAGTTTGAAAGCTGCTTAATTCTCTGGATTTCATCAAAAACTAAGGATTTGCTGAGACTGCAAGTGGCAAATACAATGAACCTTAAGAGAATGCAGTCATCTTTTTTTCTCTAAATGTGGTTCCACTTTTCTTTTCTCTTGGTGTCATGATACGTCATGTCTGTAAGAGCAACCACTTGCATTCCTGATTGATGTGTGTTGCAAATCTTGTTTACTGTAGGACCTACTTCCTACTAAAATTTTAAGTTGCATGGGGCTCCACAGCATCTTGCGTTACTCGGGACAAGCCTGCCAATTCTGCCAAAGCTTAGAGTTGAAACATCAAGCTTCAAATCACTATGGAAGAGATGAGATTGCATTATTATCACTGATGCTTACTACTGTCTGTTGTGCTGCTCTCTTACAATAGCTTAATGACAGTAAGTTTTGTTCCCTTTCGAATACAAATGAAGCAAGTGCAGCACAGGGCAAAGTCACATAAAATTTTCAAAGGTTAAGGCTCAGCTTTGGAAATTAATAATTTCAGAGTGTGTAACTTGAGAAGGTACTTACTAATGCAGTGATGCTAGCAAAATCAGTGATGATGTATTATTGCTAATGGCCAGTATTAAAATTTACCTGGCTAGAAATACTGGGTGTAATTTGTAGGGTTTTTTGGTTTTGGTCTCTAAAGGGTAGACATTAGCTAATCTTATATTTTATCCAAATACAGTCTCTTTTAAAAAAGGGCAAGCTAATTATTTATCTTGTAGTAGGATATAAAGTCTGTGGCCTTTTGAACAATGTGTTAAAATGTCTCAGTCTAAGTAATGTTTATTGTCTATCAACACGAATAATATATCATCTCTGAAAATGTTTCAGTGACAAGGCAGATGCCTGCAAATGTCAGTCTTTCATTGTTGGTGGATAAGTTGTTGGTTTACCTTCAGTGTCACTTTCTCTCTTCAATGTGATCAGGAGCACTTGGTTTATTCCTTCAGGCAAATCCAGTTTATAGTGAAAGCAGAAAGCTTTGCTTGAAAAAAGACAGAACTTGTGATATGTTTGCTTAAAAACTTAAGGTACTGTATGGAATGAGTATATTGGTCTAGTTCAGGTAATGCCTGAACGGATTTGTTCTGTTGTGTGCATGGCTTTATAAAGATGATTTTAAATTAGTTTTAAAATACTGGTTTTTTCTATGTTCACAGATTAAAACGTGGCACTTATCAATGTACTAACGTTAAGACACTTACAAACCTGAATTTGAAGTTCTTTGAAATTTTGGATTAATTTTCCTAATTTCAGATTACAGAAGATTTCCTGGCAACATATCAAGCCAACTATGGCTTCCATGCTGATGATACAGACAGTTCATCTGCTTCTGGCACAGCAGCTGAAAGTAAGCAACCGGCAAGTTCTAAGACATCAGGAACTCAACCATCAGCAAATGACAAAGGACCACAACAAACAGATCCAAAACAAAAAGCAGAAAAACGGAAGGTTGAGCCAGGTAAGTGACAAAGGGTTTCTCTTCGTGTAGGCTGCAGCCTGTACAGTACTGAGTGGAAACTGGCAATTGTTCAGTGTTATGTACAGCAAAGATACAGGTTGTTCTGAAAATTTCCAGAATGGTTTAGAATTGTATGGTGCTTCGTAGGCATCCTCCTAAGTCCACATGCCAGGTGGAAAAAAGTTAAGGTGTGTTCAGGGCTTTTCCCGTGGGCAAGCAGAAATTCTTAGAAATTTGATGAAATGTGAACATTAGTGTACACTCCCATGTTTAATATATTGGCATAACTGATTTAAAACTCTGTTTTTAGGATGGTTTCATGTTGAAGAAGACAGAAACACAAATGTTTATGTGACTGGTAAGTAATAGTGTTTATTTATTTACTTTGAGCTAAAGATGATAAAAGAGACTGTCTCACTGGCTTCTAACGTTACCTGTTCAGTGTGCCACGTGCAGGCTACTTGACATTATGTTCCTGACTGCATAATGTCTTTGTGACCTTTAAATTGCAGATGTGGGAGAGTAATATAAGGGATGTATTGTATACTTTTTATCTTTTAAATATGATATTCTGTGAGCTGTGTCAGTCAAGTCGCTACATTTTTTTTTTTTTTAGTAAACTGCAGCCAAGAGAAACAATTCCTACAAGCTCCTAAGGAATACGATAACGACAACAAGTTTATAATAACATACAGTGCATTGACTATACATGTCATTTAATAATTTAATCTTTAATTTATATTTGATTTCATAAATATGTAATTAAATTATTAGATAAGGAGGAAAAAGTAAATTAAAAAAAAGCTGGAAATAGAATGAACAAGTAGCAGGGAAGCTTAAATGAAAATATCTATATGTTTATTCTGGTATTTCTCTACCTGTCTTGCGTGTCGGGGTGCTATCATTAGGTGCATACACAAAGGTAGATTTGGTGGTTCTGAGCAGTCACAAAAATGTACACACCTGAATTTAAAAAAAAAAACAACCAAAACCAAACCAACATACTCAAGTCTTCTGTTTTAATTTATTTTGCAGGTTTACCTCCAGACATTACAAAAGATGAATTTGTACAAGTCATGTCAAAATGTGGCATCATTATGCGAGATCCCCAGACAGAAGAACACAAGATCAAGCTGTACAAAGATAAGGAAGGAAATCTTAAAGGAGATGGCCTGTGTTGCTATCTAAAGGTCAGTAGTGTGCTGAAGTGCAGTTTTCCTTCCCATTGAGGATACTTCCGGGCACTGTTTCAGAATCTCATTGAGAAGATTCTTTGAAATATCTTAAGTAAACTTAGAATTCAGGTTTCTGTTTTAAAGATTTATTCCAGAACCACCCACTTACCTGCTTGTGCACCTCATTCGTTTCCTCTTAGCCACCCCACCTTCCCCAAAAATTGTCCATAATACCTGCTAACCATGTATACCTGCTAACCACATATTCCTGCCTTGGGTGCCAGTGATTATGGGTTGAACGGGGCACCTCTTCACCTTTTACTTTGAAATGACACCACTGTCTTGGCCAAGAATATAGAAATAATGAGACAGGAAGGAACATACTCTAGTCTTGTATTTACAGCTTTTAGCTGAGAAATAGTTAGGTTCAGAACTGTTTTTACATTCTGTATTAACCTATAAAACTTTAGGCTGTGGTACTATTTCCTTCATGTGTTTCATTTGGGAATAATTTGAAAAGTCAGTGCTTGCAATTGCAGTCTGCTTAAATTCTGCAAGAAGCCTCCAGGCAGTACTAAACCCACTGCCTTGTAGTCTGTGCTAGTTTTGTAATTTTAGTAGTTAGGGCCATTGAGTGTACAACTATAAAGACAGTCTCCACTCTAAATGACTTTCTTCGGAAAATATTAAAAATTACTTAAGATCCTCTACATCTGCTGTTAACTTTGAGAAGTGATACAAGCTTTATAGAAAATCAGCCCCCTGATTTTTTTCATTCTCGCTTTTTAAGTTCATCGGCTTGCTTGACCATTGCAGATTAGTTTTTATGACATGTTTGAATGAAATGGGTGCAGTTGCTTTTGGGAGCATTAAACTGCTATAATAGTGGTGCAGAAATACTGAGTTTTTATAAAGCATTGCCAATTTTCTAGAGACTTGGAAGACATGGCATTACGGTTTTCGGTGACAGGAAATTGATTCTTAGCACTGTATTCTTGATTAAATGTTATTTGAATAATTTGACTGTGCCATGTGCTTTAAAGCTTGTACTCTGTTTTATCTTCAAATAGAGAGAATCAGTTCAACTTGCAGTGAGACTTCTGGATGAGGCAGAAATTAGAGGCTATAAGTTGCATGTTGAAGTTGCAAAGTTTCAACTGAAGGGGGAGTATGATGCAAGCAAAAAGAAGAAGAAGTGTAAAGACTACAAGAAGAAGCTGTCTCAACAGCAGAAGTTTGTATATTTTTATTTCAGTAAAACATTGCTTGAATGCTAAGTGCTATTAGTAAAGCCCTGCTTTCTTTCAAATGCAATGCTAAGAGTTATGCAAAATTTGAAGTCTTATCTGACAGCAGAATAGCTTAAATAACACATCTGGAAGAGGTGACTTCTCAACTAAGTATTGACAAAATGAACTGCTTCGTGGTTGACGCGTTAAAATAATACATACGGAACAGAGGTCCTTTTAGGTATAGAAGAAAATATTACAACTCGAGGGGTGGCTAAAAGACTTTTTTTTCCTCAGTGTGTGAGTGTGTGCAAGTCCTCTCACCATACCTAGACTTGCTTTTATAAGGTAATAACACTCTGGCTGTGTATTGTTTGTACCATACTTCACTAGTTGCAAAGGGCAAGAGATGCTGGTTTACATAGGAGCGAATACTAAAATAGCTCTCTAGACTCCCTTACACCTCTGTCTGGTATGAAATATACTGTCCTTTTCATTGTACCTACATTCATTGTGCCTGTCACTTAAAACTGTTTTTCTGCCTTTTGGAACCAAGAAGACACAAATTAAAGAGGAAAAAAGTATATAGGACTCTTAATAAATTAAAGCAACATTCCACTAAACATTTTAAATAGTGATGCAGGAGTATTTTGCCATAGTTAAGGGGGACAAAGGCTACTTGACATTTTATCAATTAAAAATAAAAGTAGCTTGAAATGTATCTGTTTCGCAGATGCGTTGCCAGTTCTTGATATAAGAAGTCTCCAGTGTGGAGAGAGAGAAAAATATTAAAATAATGAAACTGCATTTGACAGCAATTTGTGTGACTAAGCTGACTGCAGTTGGTGTTCCTTTTGAGTTGAGGAGCATAATTTACTTGTAAAACTACCTTCATTGGGAATCCAAGTTTTCTTCAGCTAAACTAGCAGGTACAAGAAGGAACTTAAACAAGATTTACACCATCCAAATCTAAGATTCTGAGATTTAAAAGTGTAAGTGAATGTTTGTTTGTTTGTGTTTTTTTTAAAGTAGGCATTTATACAAGAAGTTATGTTTTTCATGATCAGACAGTCATAGAACAGATGCTCTGAGCTACGTTGCTTGTTTGTGGCAGTGGCTTTACACACTGGAACAAAATACGTCTTGCATCAATGCGTGTGTAAGGCTCAAGGTGTTCTTGCATGTTTGCTTAAATAAAAGCAGTTAAATTGTAACAGGAATAGTGGTTCTCTTTTTTTTAAGTTAGGGTAAATAAGTTAGAGTAAAATACTGATGTTTTTATTATACTTGGCAGCAGCTGGTTCTTGTTTCTGAGCTGATACTAGGAAGGAATTAAAACCTGAAGATTTTTTTTTCAGTGTTTAAGAAAATGCTTTGATTTTTAAAATAATTTATATCCCCTCTGTGAGCATTTAAGTACCTTAAAGCCTCAACTGTTTTGCAGAAGTGGTAAAACTGGGTGTTTATTGCATTCTTCTAGAAAAGTAACTTAACTGTGTGTCAAAATACATGTTTTAGTTGATGTATTGCAAGAAATGCCAAATTAATGATTTTTTTTCAACAAATACTTGTAGAAACTGAAGAGAGCCGCAACAATATCTTCTTACTGTTGCTTCATTTCATTAGACAGCTGGATTGGAGGCCTGAGAAGAAAGATGGCACAGCTCGAATGCGACATGAACGCATCGTTATTATCAGGAATATGTTTCACCCAAAGGACTTTGAGGTAGGAAAATGCAGTTTGCTACTGTAGATTGTGTTGTTATAGTTAACATTGCCTGAACTTTCTGCCATAGGAATTTTAGCAAAATTCTAAGCAGACCAGAAAAAAAACTAGAATTACTGCTTGGGCAGGGTTTTTTCCTGTGTCAAGCATCTGTTTGAAATTCATTCTTCTGTTTTCGAAAAGCAAGACAAACATATTTGTGTATATATTTCAAATCAGCCTTTTTCACTGTGTATCCTGACAATATTACTTTCTGGGAAAGTGTAGACAGTAACTATGTTAGAATGGAGAAGCCAGCACGAAATAGCCTTATTAATAAGCAGCATTTGTAAAATTCAAGTAAGGGCTGTCTGCTAGCTCCCAAATGGCTTAGAAAATGCAGCATAAGAACACGCAATTTATGAACTTTCAGTGGATTGGCAGATGCATTCCTTTGGTGATTGAGCAAAAATAAAGCTGAGAAGTGTGTGCTTCCGTTTAATTTCACCTGTGTGATTGCATTGCAGGAGGATCCCTTAGTGCTAAATGAGATCAGAGAAGATCTGCGGACAGAGTGTGAAAAGTTTGGTCAAGTCAAGAAGGTTCTCATATTTGATGTAGGTATTTTTCTACATCTTGTGTTGGCAGAATTGCTCTAATGTGTAAATGTGCCAAACATTTAGGATTCTTGAAATATGAGTGGGGTGTTTATTCAGTTTTGTGTGGTAACTTCACAGAAACCTGAGTTAATCTTTCAGTATTCTAAAATTAGCTGGTTTGGAAATTGATTTCTAAGCACCTATCTACTTCGGGCTATGTGAAGGCAAACTGACTCTTCCCAGTAACTTGGATACATGTCACAAGTTTGAAAGTTTATAAATACATTTATTTTTAGCCAAGCTAGCCGAAATACTTGTTTTCTGTGTTCAAAAAGTCTGTTCCGTGTACCTATAGAACAAAATATGTGAACTTGCAAATTTAATTTTTCAAGCACGATTATGTATAATCAGGGTGGAGCTATATCCTGATTGGTTTTGTAACACAGTCTAAAAGATGTTGGAATAAATACACTATTTAGAAAACTATTAAATGAAAACTTTCTCCTTACAGCGACACCCTGATGGTGTGGCTTCTGTGTCATTTAAAGAAGCAACAGAAGCTGATCTGTGCAAGCAGACTCTAAATGGAAGGTGGTTTGGTGGCCGTCAGCTCAGTGCTGAAACATGGGATGGTGTGACAGATTATCAGGTAGCCTTTCATGGTCCTATTTTATAAAATTTATTTGAAAATGTAAATCTGTTTTAATTTGATAAGTGCTTGGTGTTACCATTCCCATAACCTTTCCCTGCCCACTCTCTCCCTATCTTTTCCTCAAAAACTGCTTGGATATCTCAAAAGAATCATCCTTAATTAAGCAATTTAGCAAAAATTTAAAGGACTTCTTTGACATTAAAAATTGTGTGTTGGAGTTGTCAGTTTAGAGGATTAGCCATTGGATGTACAGATCATTAGTTCATAGACAACAGGGCCTATTCAGGTATCGAGATACTACTGCAATGCAAATGTGTGGTTTTAACTGTGTGAATATTCATTTTTACAAGTATGACTTTGTAATGATTTGTATAAACATATCTTTAATAGGTGGAGGAGACTGCAAGAGAAAGGGAAGAAAGGCTGAAGGTGTGGGGATCATTTTTAGAGGATCCTGATGCAAAGGAGCAGCAAACTACATCTGATTCAGATTCCGCCACAAGTAGCGTTAAACTGCCTGAAGGCAGACAACCTTCAAAAGTTAATAACATATCTAAGGAGGATGTAAATAATGAAGGTCATAAGAAGGAGAATAATGGTGAGGGCATTAATGAAGGTGGTGCTCCATCTACAGACAGCAGCCTTGCAGGCAGTGATGTTGAAGCAGATACATAACATCTCTAATGCTTTATAAAAGCATGGTTTTTAGGGTGATGTTTTGAGTTTATCCCTTTCTTCAGGGTGACTGCAGACAATATTCATATGAGTTTTTGCGTATTAGAATGTTATCAACTGTGTGCTTTGAAGTTTTCATTAAAAGCAGTAATTAATGAGGTTCTAAAAGTTTGTATAAATTGGCTGTTCAGATAAAGTAATTCAAGTTGCCAAGAATGCAGTAAAACTTACCCGGCTTCTTTTGTTCTAACTATGCTTGTCCGTGTTCCATTATGTAAGTGTGAAATACGTTCTGACCCTTAAGTTTGCGTAACTATATGTAACTTAAGTAATGCAAAGCTATTACAAGATTTGTGGAATTTACTGTTTATTTTCCTGTACCCCTTGAAACTTGGTATCTCATCCTTAAAAATTATTTTTTTCCTGAGTACTTTGGATCATTTTATGGAGCAGATGCTGTGATGCACACAGGATATGTTGCTATGCATTGAGTAGCAAATGATAAGAGTAGTACTAAGTCACAAACTTAAAGGAAGTGAAGAACAAACAAGGTTGCCATAGCCAACATAATGCAAACTGAGTGAAGGTAGATTATTAAATCTCAGTGTTCAGTAAATTATTTTTTGATTCCCTGTTTAGATCTTCTATTGGTATTGATTTTGAGGCTGGAATTATGTCAAGGAGACTAAGCAATGCATGGGGACACACATTCGAGGCTATAATGAAATGAGACTGATCTTAAACTCTCGTGGTCTGTATGTAGTAGTTATGCAAAACAGGCTTTTGATTGACGTGTTTGACTTTTAGGTTTTGCTTTAATATTAGAGTAAAGGTTTTTGTTTAACTTTGCTAGAACGATGAGAGTGAGTTCTCTTCAACACTTTACTTTCGCCTTACGTGCTCCTCAAAGTGCGGAGGATCTCCCATATTCCATAAAATTTAAAGGCTTTTGGCAACTTGATCTACAGTTTGTTGCGCAAAACTTAGAATACTTGAAAATATGCTTTCAAATAATATTCTTTTATGTGAAAAAAGCAAGTGCTAGCCCTCTAGAAATATTTACAAAAGCAAGGATATAGAAGACATTCTAACTTTAGACATCTTAATAAGTGGCAGGCTTTCAAAAATAACTTCGGGGAAGGTGTTTTGGGCATAATCCTTCATAATTAAGAATCCCATTATTTTGGTACCTAAGGATAGAAGAATATGGATTTAGGCACTAAATAGTTAAGATATTGATGCTGAAATCATAGCATGCTGTTCATATGGATGGTTACTAGTGCATGTTTGTAAAGAGGGTCTTTTGAAGTTTTTAATTCATATTGGATTGCAAGAAACTGTAGATGCTAATTCTTATATTTCCATCTTGAAGCATTCAGAATAGTCTGAAAATCAGTATTTTCAAACTTTGGCTCTGATATTACCATCTGTATTTTTTCCAGAAGCCTATATGGTACTCTTAGGTTTGTTTTGTTTTGTTGTTTTTTATTTTCTTAATATGTAATCGATATGTATGGGTAGCTATGCCAACCAGAGTATATGTTAACACTTGCCACTGTGCTTATAAATTATATCTCTTTTTGACACAATATCTGGTCTTAAAACAGAGATGATATTTGAATTCAGGGTTTAAAAGTCTGGAGACTTATGATAACTGGCATGACATATTTCCCATTTTGAGTTGCTTTATAAAGAAGAGCTGTAACTCTTGCTAGCTAAGACAGACCTTTTTCTTATCTTTGTAAGTGTGTGAATTATACATTTCAGCAAAACAGATGTTAAATGATTCAGGGAATCTGAAGTACTGCCTGGTTTGTAGCTGCACGCAGTGGCATATTCAGATTACATCTCTGGGTTGTGTTGGCTCTGCCTTAGTTATTTTTATTGATAATAAGCACCACAGACCTTTGAGGGCTGGAAGTTTTTTGCATATGAAGAGTGATTTAGTGTGGTGGGTATTCCAGTGCTCCTTCTTTCCTTCCAGCTTCTAGACTCCAGGCTTTAGATCTGTTAGACTATTGTGTTTTGTTCGCTTTTTTTGGTTGTTGAGAGAGCCTCGCCATATAACACTATACACAGTTAAATCACCTGTTTTACAGTGGAATTGCAACTGATCTAGGGAAAGTATTGACAAATGTATAAATATTGTACAGTTCCATGAAGCCTTATCATGGTATCAGATACAAAATAATAAGATTAGTGTTAGTGTTTGGAAAAAAAAAGACACTGAAAAATAAAGAATCATTCTATGTGCAGTAACCTGCCTCTTTCCAATTGATGTACAAATCTGATTGGCTTGCTTCAAAAGTCAAACGTGGTATTACTCTTTTCACCTTTTTCTCTAGACTTTGCACTGAAGTAGAGCACTGACAAAGACTGAGACCAAATGCTTTCGTATTAACAAGGGTTCTTAAGAAAATAAAAGCTGTTTTTCCATGAAAATATGTTCTGAAGTGCAGCATTGCACTCAAACTGGTATTTTCTTTTGTCTACCTCTGTTGTTCCCAGTAAAATGTAAAAATATATTTTTATAAACCGTTGAGTTATTGAGGCATTTAGTAGTCTATGGAGAGGTTAATGCAGCTGTGACTTTCTTTTCAGCAGATTTTCATTGAGACCAAATGCTTTTGATGATTTCCTTTTTTAAATGATGCAAATTTTTATAAATTAATCTAAACAAACAATTTTTCACAAAAGCTAAAATTACTATTTTGAAGTATGATTATTAAAATCTTGTAGCATATAGCAGTAATGTTTAATACCAAATTTTAACAAATCTGAAGCCACACAAGCAGAGCTTCTTGTTAAACTTACATTTTTTTTCCTGACTGAGCAGCATCATAAATAAATTGGTGAGGAGTTAAAACCCCAATGCAGTTTTTATTCTTTATTTAATAAAATGCTTTCTAATGACTTGTCTTGCTCATTAGAAGTAAAAAAAAAATCAAACTTTTTGCTCCGTTTCTAGTTTTTCTTAGGTTTCATTCCAGTGGACTGCGTGTTCCTTCATCCCTAGGCTTTTGGTGAGAGGTTCATTTTCAGAAAAGCTGTCTCCTTCCCTCTGTGTATTGAGACAACAATGACTAGCAGCAGGTTGTAACAATTTGTCGATAATCATTGCTGCTCAATTTTGAACTAGAGAAATAGCTGTTTGTATTAATTCTCACAGCGTAACAAAATCGACATGGAACCACTTAAATATACCTTTTTAAGAGTATTAACTGATACTTCAGCATAATTCAGCATAGATAATCACTGTCTTAACCATGCAGTATAAAGTCATTTGCTTAGCTTCAAGATATATTGGTCGTTTTCTTCACAATCAAATGCTATTTAGTGGCTTTCTGGTGAGGTAATTGTACAGAGTTACAAGTATTCATCACAGACTACATGATTGGAGGAGCATGGCCAAGGTAGAAGTGTGGAGACAAAAAAGCCCCATAAGAAAGGGCACCTGAGTTGTAGCAGGTTCTAGGATGTTCATATGCAGCTGTAAAGAAAGAATTAGTTTCATTTTGCATCAAAATGTTTATCTGTTTCTCCTGCTGACTTTTTAAAATTTTTTAATTGAATTTCAGTCCCTCATACAACTCCAAATCTTTGTATAAGGGTTGGAATTCACTTAAAATCATTAGTATGTTAAATGCAGTGCATTTTAGCTAAAACATGTCCTAGACATTGTTCAGTTAAGGTTAATCTCTTTACAATTACAAATACTTAGCTTAATTCACTTAAGAAAACTTAAAGGTATTGAGTGCTTCATAGAAACCCAAACTTACCTTTAAATTTTCCAGTAAAATTGATATCCATACCTTGAGTTCTTGAACTTAACCAAATCTGTATAAAATCCTAACATACCTACAGATTTTAACTGGATTTTAAATTCTTATTTTTATTTCTGAATTTGAGGAAGCATACTGCAATATGATAAATTAATTATGTAAGTCGTGTACGTCTCTTGATTTGTGTGTACTTTAGTGCTCATTATACGAGGCTTGAAGTCTTACTGTCAGGATGCTTTGAAAGTTCTGTAAAACATTTATAGAATTATGAAATCTTTTGCAGCAAATTGTGTTCTGCTCATTCTGTAGTTTGAAAGTAAATTGTTAGATTAAACTTCTCAGTAAGTTGACTTGGAATTTTTTGGACAGGTTATTTTCTTTCAGTAAGTGAAATCGGTCATTTTCATTTATCCTTTAGAAAATCAACATTTTAAAAAAAAAACATATTTGAATAATATCTAGACCTGTGACAGCATCTGAGAATCCCTCGATTTGTCTTCAATTTTGTTTCTTAAAGGGGTTGTGTTTTATACTACCTTTTTAATAAACAAACCCGTGAACAAAGCAAGTCTTTTCTGATTAGTTTTGAGATGATGTATTTGTCTTTTTTTTCTCAGTAAAAGATACCATAGCATTTGGTGCACAGTGACTTCAGTTTGTAGAGGATATGTGTGAAGGTGCCAAAGCTTTCCAACTGGCTTCCAGTAGATGTGTCACTGGAACTGTGTTTACAGTTGGACGTGGTGTTGATTCCTTCTCTGTGAGTTTTGTCTCAGTCTTCATTCTGGCTTGGCATGTTAATGGACCTTGCATGAGGATAAGAGGAGCAGGAGGAATGACTGCAGACACTGCGGTTATAGTTGAGATTGTGGAGGTTTTCTTTGTTTAAGGACAAGCGGAATTTCAGTTTCTCAGAAATGAAGACTTCTAAAATTTGTTGTTCAAAGCTTAATATTTTGAATGCTGAAAAAGCACTAGAAATCAGTTGTTTCAATTCCTATACCACAAAGCAACAAGGGTGATAACCCCACTTTTACCCATTAGTCCTTTGGGTTGTTCACCTAGGATCTTGAAACTGATGCTATCTAACAAGCTCATGAGTGCTTTAACTGCCAACCTAAGGAGTACTTCTTCAATGAGGTCTTGAAAAGCTTTAGCAGAAAAATTATCTGCTATATTAAATGGTTTAGCAAAGGACATCAAAGAATGAGTGAGATGATGAGGGCACTTCCCCTGCTGATGGCTGGAATGCAGACTGTCTCAATGAAAATGTGTTTACGCACAGAGTGCGTCAATAAAAGACTAAGCTCTGTCCCAGGAAATCCCTCAGCCTGGTAGTTAGGTTGTTCTGGGACATGGCAGAGGACGGATTCATATGCATTTAGGCAGAGGAAATTGGATTGTGCTCTCCTACTTTCTGACTGGGTGAGTAAACAAACTCTTAAACTACTGAATAAAAGACATTTCATCAGTTTGGTAACTCCAGTTTCTGAGTGTATTTTTCCAGCTGAGACTGGCAAATTTGACCCTGATTCAGCATATCTGGAATGGCTGCAATTTGGAAATGCTGGTAAATTTACTTAAAAAAAACTCCACAAACAAACAAAAAAAACCCAAGAACCTAAACCAAACTACCTGTTTCTTGCTACAGCCCTTACAAAACAAGAATATTTTTATTTTCAGAAGATGTCTGTAGTCATTTAAACAGATCCAGCAAAAAAGAGAGAGAAAATTGGTTATCCAGCTTGTCTGGGATGGAGACAGGTGATCTTTTCCGTCTTGCAGATGTTTGTAGTTGCACACTTAATGCCGAATATGCTATAACCTGACATAGGAAAGTCCTTTCTGACCCTGGCCAAGTTTGATTTGCTGCCACAAGTAGTTTACCTTCTTACTGTAAACTCTTCCGAAGTCCAGATGCTGTCTGTCTTTATTGTGTATGCATTGTCATAAAAAAACCCCCACCAACCTACTTACAGTCCTATTTTCCTCATTCCTGAAACCTCCTAACCTGGTGGACTTGTTGGAGTGCATTGCATGCATTCCTCGCAGATCGGCTGAAGGAAACGCCTATTCACTCACAGCTAGAGGCTAGAAAGCGTGCAGGGAGTTCATGAACGTTGGCTGTCTCCTGCAGTCACTGTGGAGTGCACATCGCCTCCCGGGGGAAGGATCCTAAGCTCCTGGACGCAACATGACTGTCCCACATCTCAAAAATATTGGTGTGACACCGCTCATGACAGTGAGTTAAGGTAGGAGAATTCAATCATTGTGTCGATGTATGTTCACTGACTTAATCAGATGTTCCCTTACTTGAAAGTTACTTGAAGAAAGAGAATGCCTGCTGCTTAAATTATTGCTTGGGAAGCAGAATTTTTTATTTTCTTTTATTTATTTTTAAAACTCATTTAGGCAGCATGAAATACAGAACAGAGTTCCCCGTCTGATGTTGCAGTGATGGGAAACTAATAGTACTAGCAAGGGTGGGGAACATGAAAAACAGTGTGAAGTATTGTCGCTTGTGGTGAGCACTCAATGACTGTCTCTTAAGCTTGTGTTGAGCATGCATCCTTGTCCACCTGAAGGACAAATAACTTGGACAATTAGTTGCACTATTTTGCCATAATTAACCCATTCTGAGAGTAGTGCGAGGTAAGCCAAGTCCACTTCATCCTGAGCTCCACTTCTACTGTACTTTGACAACAGTCTGTGGCAGACACAAATTGGAAGGATTTCTGCCTCTTTTTGCAGACTTTCTGCTGGAAGACTGGAGAATGGGAAGTTCAGGTAATGAAGACCACAGTGCTCCACATGTAAATCCTGGCTCTTGGGACATTAGATTCCTCACTGGGAGGACTGAGATGTAACGTAGCTTATGTCCAGCTTCCTTATGGCTACTTTTTGGGAACCTGTTTCTAAGAGAAATGAGGAAAAAATAACCTTTCTTTAAAACCTAATATTTTTCTAACATTGTGTGAATAGTGAACACACTAGTTACAAGTGTAACGGCTGCTCCGCACCAATAAACAGTGCTAAAGGAGCTTACAATTAACGTCACGAGCAAGTTCAGCATGTTAATAAAGTGGTACAAAGATCCAAGGGCTCGCTTGCGCTGGGTGAGGAACAGGAAAAATAGACCTCTGGGCTAGAGCTAATGCTTTTTAAATTGTATGTTGATGTGTAGTCGTGGAGCAGTGTAGGAAGCGCTCACTTGCTGCTCTCCATCGAGGTGGCCTGATGTCCTTTTTTGAGCCATGTGGTCCCTGATGACTTTGCCAAGCATTCACTGCTTGGGTTGGAATTTTCCATGGCAAGTGTTGGCCTCCAGCTGAGGAACCAGAACATTTCTTACCCCAAACAGTGACTTGCTTTCTAAAACAAGACTGGGGAAAAAATGGTGTCTCTTCCTGTGCTTGAAGTTCCTTCAGTTGTTTGGCTGGGTTGAGCTAGTTCCTGCACCCCTCATGTGCCTTGGGAAGGTGTCTGGAAGTCAGGAAGAAAGTTTTTCTGTTTAAGTTTTCTTGGTTTGGGAAAGTTTTGTCAGTTTTAAAGTTCTGAAAGATGGTCTTCTGAAGCAGATGACTGTTACAGGGACCCTTGCATGTCCTAACTGGTGGCTGAGCTGTATGTGACCCATCCCCACTGTGTTTAGGCGAACCAAAGGTAGCAGCTGGGGAAAGGATGCAAGGAGGGCAAAGCAATAGAAATCTAAAAATGAGGACTGAGGAACTCTTGAGTTTGATCTTAATTTGGTAGTTGATGGTGGATGATTAGGGCTATCTGAGCAAGGGACCATGAAGGGAAGAGAAATTAATAGAGAACATGAGGGAGGTAGAGGTGACAAGCAAAACTAAATGTAGAGGTAGATGATACACATGGACAAGAAGTTTGTATATGAAGCCTTAAGATTGAAAAGGGCTGTGGATTATGGCTGGATAACCTTAATCCTCATCTTTCTTAATGTCTGAATACTTGACTTTACAGCCTGAACAGTCTTTTCATGTGTAAGAAAGAGTGGAAGACCATTTGGAGGCAGCCTTTGCAGATACTTCACAACACCCTTTGAGACACCGATGAGTGCTATGTTTATTAGGAAGCTTCTGAGGATTGAAGGGGGTTATGATTAGAAAAGAAATTGGATACATGTATTGGAATAGGTTAAACAACACTGTGTATTGCAGGGGTAGTTGGATAGAAACACAAATCTAATGATTCATTAGGTTTTGTGTGATACAGCTGGCTAACGACCAAAGGTTGCCACACTCTCTGAAAAGTAACAGCCTTCTTTTTGCTACCAAGGTAAATTGGTTATGCTCTGTGGTGTTGCTGAGCTGACAATGAGACTGGAAAAATGAACAGAAACAGCAGGCGCTTCTCACTGCACTCACAGCCTAAGCACTGCTAAATATGATTTTGATTACAGCAGAGCATATGAGCTCTGGCTGTAGAACTAGCTCCCCTGTGGCCAGAAACCGCACAGATGCATAAAACTGATGCTTCTCCAGTGTGAGCAGTGACGTTCCTTGTCCTAATGTTACCATATCTGGCAGCAGAGATTTTAAGAACAAAAAGGAGTCCTACAGTCTTCTGTTGACTTTCCTGCAAACTAGTTTAGAGTAATTCCTGTCTTAAATCCATAACTTCTGGTTGAGCTACAGTGTGTGTTTTAGCAGTCTTGCTACTGAAGTTTTAAGTGACTAGCAGACCCACCACAGTCCTAGGTAAGCTATGTTTTGTTTTGTTTTGTTTTCTAAAAGACCTTTTTTTTACTTGAATTTGTTATAATTTGAATTTCCCATAATTTAATCTGAGTGTCTTTAACAGGTGAAGCAAATAATTACTCTCAGAAGTCTTTTCCTTGTGGAGGTCTATGCTGACAGTGATCAAGGTACTTCAAACATTATCTAAAGTTATTTTAAGCTCCAATTAGTATTTTTTTTTCTTGATTTTTTTTTTTTTACTTTTTTAGTATGTTTTTTGAACAATGCAAACCCCAGAATTGAACAAAGCATTTTGATAAGTCCACCCTGAGCTTCTTCCAGGGCTAATGCCCTGGAATTATTTATATTTTCTGAAATATTAGAAATATTATCTATATTTTCTGAAATATTTAAGTGCTTTAGTTCTTCCAGCACACTTCCATTCTCAGGGTCTGTTTGCACAGTGCTAGGTCCTAAGCCCTGGGTTATAAATATGGATGATGGCAGGGGCAAGAAATGGTGGCTGGTGAATAGATGTGCCCATTTTATTCTTTGATAGAGCCAGTGCTATGGCACTGACAGGTAACTCATACAAGTCTGGTGTCCATCAGGCCCTCTGCAGCAGTCAAGATGCTATATCCCCTACTAAGGTTGCATATTGTACAGTTATATCTAACTCGGAGTGCACCACCAAAAGATGCTGAATTGAATGAACTAAAGACTAATTTGTCTCAATTTTTCTAATTGGGAAAAATGCACTTCCATCACAATTCTGAAAAAAAGTAGTACGTATTGATTGAAAAATTTCAACTTTTGTTTTATACTTAAAGCATTTCATAATAAGGAAATCAGTAAAGAAAAGGCACGTGGAAGAAGCAGAAACCCAGATAAAGAATCTGATCTAACAGTAACAGTTCTGGCCCTACCAGTTTCAGGACAAAGATGAGCTCGCTGAGTGCACTTTAGGTTGAGCAGTATTTCTTTGGTCTGTTTGGGATTTTTTTTTTTGGCAGGGGCTGTTGGTTATTGAAAATGGAAGAAACAAGGAAGCTCTCTCCCAAGCCGTGTAAAAGCAAAGAACCTGTGAAAACAGAATGGGGGTCTCAGAGTGTCGTATTTACGTATTTCCAAGGGGATATTAACAGCATGGTAGATGAACATTTTTCTAGAGCTCTAAGCAATGCCAAGAACCCACAAGATCTGAGCTCAAAGCACAAGGGCGAGACTGTTGTCCTGAAGAATGGTAAGCTGGCGTTAGATGGGGTGACTGGCTTTCACTAAGGAATTTAAGATGCAGTGTGCATAAATTTGAAACTGCGTACAAACAGAAAACAAGAAAACCATGCTTGGATTAATTAGCTGGGACTTCCATGGTAAATCCTTGTGCTTGCTGGGGTGCTTCCCAAACTCTCTGGTCAAAAACCTGCCTATGCTAGTGGCTTGTAAGAAAACACATGTAGTATTTATTTGAAAGTAATGGTGGTGGTGGTGGTTTAGTTTGCTTTAGCATGAATTTGTCATTGATTTTTAGGCTAAGCAGCACCAAAGTGAATATATATTTCTGTAAAAATGAATATGCAATCTGATAGCATTCCCCTATAAGTCCACTGGAATTTGCCTTGGAAAAACATAAGAACTTCTAAGACTTCAGATGCTTTCTTTCTCTTTTTAAGTAGATAGCATGTCTCCCCATCAGTGGAATTTCTCTTCACATTGCTCCAAACCATATCCGTCATCTTCTGCAACAAGCATGTCAAACTCTGGTCTGAATTTTTCTGCTGCTGGTATGGCAGGCCAGTACCAGCCATCAACTCTGCGGAGTCATCCAACTCAACCTGCAGATTTATGGTCCTTCCCTTCGATTGGGACTCCCAGTCTTACCAGTTCGGTATATCATCATGCCTTGCCGGACCTGCACAGGGTAGATGAATCGATTTCTGACAGGAAATACGGTTCTCTTCTTGGTCTTCTGCAACAGGAAAGGTGCCTAGCATCCATGGAAGAATGTACCATGAAGCAACACTCAAGTTCTGCTTGTATGACTGGACCTGCTGGGTTACAAAATATAAGTCAAAGTTCAACTCCTGGGGGAGGTAAGGAAATACTGTCACTTTATTCTTTGATGGCATCTTATGTAAAGAGACAACATAATGCCATCTGTTCCTAAGGTTCTTAAATTGGAGCCATCTTCAGCCCAGCTTGTAGAATTTTTTTTCAATAGATAACCCATGCTGGGTGCTGTGGTACTTGGAATATAGTATGGCTTAATAAAAAATATGCATTGCCCACTTGCACAATATTTTACCTTCTGGTTCGCAATAGGGAAATATTTTAAGTTAATATAAATGTTATCCATAGTGCTATCAGGATGTCCAGTGTACAGGTAGCAGGTAGGGTGGCACTATGTGTACTGGATGCTCCCATATTGTGGCCAGGTAAGAGCCCCAGGTGACCTATCTTACTGTGTTGGGCATTATTCTAAATACAGGATGTGAAACTGCAGGCCTTCCCAGAAAGACCAGGGAGTTCTCTCCCTGAAGTCCATTTCCCAGGAGCTTACATCCCTACAGCATTGGGGTCTGCTGGGTAAAATTGCTCCCTTGTGCCTAGTTTCTGCCTTTGAGAAGCTCTCTGGGATCAAGCATCCTGGCCAGAGCTGATGCCCTGTTAGGCTAAGCCTGCATAGCTGCACCCGGGCGTTACCCAGACACTCAGGTTGGCACTGGCCTCCAAGAAAAGGAGTTGTGAAATTGTTTAGGGAGTCTGCTGGAAAAATACTGTGCGTCCTACCTGGTTCCCCTAGATAAAAAGGGCCAGGCATGTGAAGAAGTGATCTTGAGTCTTTGGTTTTGAAAAATCACCAGCTGTGAAATGCCTGCGTGTTACTCAGTTTCTAATCCGCATCAGTAGAGTTTTGGCAGATTGTGGGCTAAAACTACCACTTAGATCTACAGGCAGCCTTGTCCACAGTTCCTCATTTGAGGCTACACCAAAGATATGTTGTTAGGAGGACCGCAACTGTAGATGTTTTGCTGACTTATTCCTGCTAGGGGGTCTAAAGCCTGTTCAAGTCTGTGTGTGGGAAAGGAGGAGTGTGTATGTCTTCAGCTGAAGACATTCTTTCTGCTCATGGTACAAGATTTAGCTGAGACTGTATGTTTGTGTTGCACAGGCATGTACCCTAGACATTTTGCAGCTACTAAATGACAGTCTAATTACTTTAAAGACACTTTCTGGACTTTAATTAAATCTGGGATTTAATTTAAGAACAGGGTTAGGTGCCCTCTTCCCCCAAGGGGGCAATGTGAGCCTATCAAGGCTTGGGAGCCTGAGGAACTGACTCCTCCAGAAATACAGATGTTTCATGAAACCAGTCTTGGGATTGAAAAAGGGAAGCAGTGCTAACAAAGGTTGACTTTTGCTCAAAATTTCAGAAAGAAAATGAGTGGGGAAAAAATTGAAGAGGACAGCTCGATGTTCCCTAACGACTGCCGATTAAAGTCTTTTCTTTCAGGATGTTTACAGGGCCTCCCTGTATATTCAAGGAGCCTCATAACACCACATGTGTAACGCTGTGCATGTGCTTATCAAGCAATGCAAAAAGAATAGAAAAGAAATGACTGGCCTGTGTTCACAGGGAGTCTTTGGCAAGTCCCTGGGATGTGTGCATCTAGTCTGGCTGTGGGAGTCCCGGTTTCTTGGCTCCCCAGCACCTGTGCTATAGGCTAGGCTGCAAAAGCACAAGGTTTCTTTAGGAACTACTGCCTACTTTTAGCTCTGTGTTGAATCTCTGCTCTTCTCTAGTTTTCTTTTTTTTTTTTTTTTTTTTTTTAAGAGAGGAAAGCAAACTCTTACCAAGACTCAGAAAATCCCAGTGTAAGCCATGCCACTGCAGGTGAGTAATGAAACCAGCAGGTTTGGAACAAATTAATACTCACCTATGAAGGACAGCTGTCTTGTTTACGCACACAGAATTAAAGACACTTCCTTGCTTGCTTCTAGATGGTATGTCAAATGCTTTCTTTTTCCCCAGATATACATACCATCTCCCACACCTACATTAACAAAGAGGGAAAACATTCTATTAAAATGAGATCTATGATTTTTCTAGTTTTTGTGGTTATAACATCAGCCTGCCACTTCACAATGCCTATTTTGCACTGGCTCTCCACGTTTGAGATCCCAGAAATATAGGACACCCCTTGCTCTGTATCTCAAGCACCGAGCTTCAGGCTGAGCTCCCCGCTGACCTGTGTGCTAGTGTTACTGCAGGTTTCACCAACAAACCCACCCTCTGCTAGGAGAGTTGTTCTAAAAAATTATTCACGCTTCCATACTTTTACTAGTCTCTTGTGACTGTGTCATACTCTGATTTTGGCTCTTTGATGTGCAATATTTTGGGGCTACTTTGGATGGGTCATTCTGGTTATTCTTGTGTCAGACCCAAAGGTGCAATTTTTATTTGCACAACATCTTAAGAGATTGCATGAACTGTGCAGTTTGACTGTCCTGATACTGCTGTGTCTTTCAGGTATTCAGATTCATGACAGAAGACGAGATCTGTACTTTTAGCAACTGGATGTTTCTACTTTATTCTGAAAGAGAAAGTTCTTGCTGTGAACTTTTATTATTTGCAACTGTGAATCAAGAAGAAATGAACTGCAGCTAATCTGTGCTTTTTCTTGCAGTTGGAAGGATACATGTACTATTTACTATTTAGGGAATGAAAAATCATCTTTTTTCTATTCAGTAAATAATTTCTAAGAGCTGTGGTATTAAACTTGACAGTATGTTTGTTGTGAAGAAATATTGTCTACTTAATGTAGCAGTCTCAAAAGGACTCTTAGCACTTTTTAATCTTTCTGTGTTTATTCATTTACCACCTCTTCATAAGAAGCACAGTTCTTGCCAATGCAATGGATAACTGATAAGTGCAAGGATGCAGAGAGCGTACGTTCAGTGCTGCAGTTTCTCAGCTTGACTTGTTACCTCCATGTTGTTTAAAATTGTCTTAGACCATGGGCAAGACATTTCAAGACAACCACAGGTCAGCAAAACACGTTCTCGTATTTATGTTTTGGAAGTACAGTAACTTGTAACCATACTTGCAATTTGCAGGCACATTCTTCAGAAACTATATAGTATGCATATGCCCAAAGACTCTGTTTTGCCATCTCATAATGTATAATCATCCTTTAGAAAACGGTGAATTAACCCTAGATCTGGGAGAAAATCTGGATCCTTACTGGATACAATTAAAATACCATTGAGCAAAAAGCTGGAGATGAGAGTGGTCTATTTTCCAGCCTCTCTGCAGGTGTAAAAGGTTCTTTTTCTAAATAAACCCTGTGGGGCTGAATTTTAAATTATTGAGCTTGAAGGGCTTGGCCACCTGAACAAGCAAAAACCAGTTCCTTCACAGTATCTGCATCGCACCAACCTCAGAGCAGCTGAAAGGGAGGGTCTTGATGCTCCGCTGTGGAGCAGAAGTGACAGCCATGCACTCTGCATTGGTCCTGCATGTTCAGATCCCCACCTTGCTTCACCACTTGCCCTCGGCAAATGTTTGCTGAAGCTACTGTGAGTAAACATCAGGTACTGTGACTGGTGTTCAGGTTTGTGTATGTAATCCCTGCAGTAACAGAGGCTGCTTAGCCTTTATTATAAATCCCAAGGATAAAGATTTGGGTTTATTTTTTCCTTCTTCATTAGCTATACATTAATTTAATAAAAAGGAGCACGGTTAACTTTTTCTGACAGCTTTATGAAGTTGCTTAAGGAAATTTGACCTTTTTGATCCTAGAGCTCATGATTTTGTAGGGCAAATCCTTGGCTGGTGTAAGTGCTTGTGGCTCTGTTTACACCAGACAGCTGTGCTGCCACTGGTGTACATCAATTGTAACACCCTGTGTGATTTCATTAATTATTTGAATTCAGCAACTTTAGATGTTTACATACGAGTTTGCTCTGGCATATACATGAACTCGACCAACCTGAGATGACATACAATGATTTTAGCTAAATTAACAAAAGGTAGACCAAAATCCTGTCTCTCTATAGATGAGCACTGAAAAATCACTAATTTTTAGTATTTCTACAAAGTTTCTTTTCTTCTAAGTTTAGGAATACCTCTCCAAGTAGTTTTCTTTTGCCATCCCAAATCATTTAATTCCCTGGTTTTTAAGGCTATGTGGTAATATAATCTGACTTCCTCTATGGGCCAAAGCAAAGATTCCCAAGCTGTACTCAGTATATCTGTCTTACTAGCATGTGTTGTAATTCCAGTGAAGTTTTTGCTTCAAAGTAGTGAAATATTTTTCTCTCCCTCTGCCAATCCCTCCTAAAGGAAAATGCTTAAATAAGTTCTCTCTAAGGCCTGAAAAGACACATAACAGTATATTTAAATGCTCTTAAAATGTAGTTTTTTAAAAATATATATAAATAAAAATGTAGTAGATACATTTTATTCCCTTTACAATATTGTGTGTCCAGAGTGGAGTGTTTCTTGCTTTTTCACTCTGGCTACCGCTGCCATACTGCCAGCATGGTCTGATGACTGCATCATTCCCATTCAGTCCATGTGCCCTCTTGCTCAGAAGGATTTGGCAGCTAGCACGCTGCATTCAGCACCCACCATCTGGCACTTCCCACGGTTATTTTCAGTTCCTCCTCTGAATGCAGCAGTCATAGTGGTGATGGGAGGAGAAGGGATGCAGGATGTACCCGTTTCAACAGCTTCCGACTCCCCGAAGGCAACTGTACCTCTGCAGGGACCGAAGGACGGAAGGGCAAACATGGGCTGCATGTTACATTTTCTGGTAATTTGCTGACAGCAATTTGCCTTCATTTGGGTACCACCCAGGAATAACTTTATTGCATGGATAGTTTTTCTCCTATATTTTCTTGACTGGCAGATGAGATGCAAGCTGTGAGTGCTGTAAGCCCTTTTCAGAGATTAATACAGAGAGAAATACTTGAGTGTTTGACATGTGTACGCTGTGAGGAGTTGGGCCTTTTTTAATAAGCCACAGGAACTGTTGTAGGTGTTACATCGTGCACATCCCAAGACACAGACGTTTTCTTTCAGGCGCCTTGCTCTGCCTTCATGTTGGATGGCCCTGGTCCAGCTCCTCCTCTGATGGTCAGATAAACTTTGTGGGCGGCTGGGACCAGCATAGCTGGCTAAGCTACTCCACCCCAGTTTAGTCACTCATTAGCAGCGTTAAAAATAGTCTCAGGCTGCAATGACAAACAAGAGACATTCTTCTACTATTAAAGTAAAACCTAAAGGTTAAAAAAAAAATAAGATGGGAATGTTACCGGGTAACTTGGCCACAGTGTATATTACCTCTTCTGGGTGTTCATTGTTTCTCTTTCCCATCAGCCTAGCTTTTTGCTTCAAGTCAGTCTAGTTCTGAAATGGCCCAGAAACGTGACAGAGATGGGACAGCATGTTTGCATTTATGTTATTCATAATTCTGGATGAGTAGCTGAGTTAATAATAATTTTGGATAAGTAGCTGAAAGAAACACAAATACTTCTATATGCACTGGTGCTGGAGGTGGCAGCACTTTGCTGGGGAGCTGGGCTGTCTCCAGAACCCCTGCGGGTCCCAGCCCAGGGACTGCCAGCTTGCAGTGGTGCTGACACCTATGACACCTGAGAAAATGGCCATAGCTGCTGGCCCTTGCCCCTCATCCACTTCAGAGAAGGGAACCTAAGCTGGTGTTGCTCTCATTCTTGTTCAGGTGGCAAATAGGTGTTCAGGTCGTACCCATGTGGAACATAGCTGTTGTTAAATGTGAATTTTTGACCATCATATTTTTTTAAGCCTCTCTCCTGGCAGGCTTTGCCAAGCAGGACAGTCCTGCTCCTGCCCCTGGTGAGGGGCTCAGAGTCTCACAGTGAGGCTGAGGCCTGCTCAGAGCCTGTCAGCACCAGTGAATTTTCAGTTGTCTGAGCTAAAGGTGTGATCTGTGCAAAAGTCAGGAAACAGGATTAATGTTTGCAAGTGTCCAAAATACTTCCTTTTTTCTTTTTTTTAAGAAAAAATAATCTCAAAAGTGAGCTAACTGTGTTTATTTCAGAAGAAAATTACCATGCCTACAACCTCAGGCACACTCCAATGACTGTTGTTGCAGTAGTAGAAGATAAAATGTGGGAAAGTTCTCAAAGCATTGAAGAAAGTAAGCAGTCTGGAGTAGGAGAGCAGTGAATGCATGACATCCTTTCCCCCAGCATGGACTAAGTGACTGTATGACCTTGATACAAATGAAGGCAAACCCTAAATAACCAGAAAAGGTGTTTTTCTGGGAAGGGTAAAAGCATTGTTGCACCACATTGTTCTGCAATCTGTTTTCCTGTACTGTCTGGTTTAAAAACTGTGTGTTTTGTGTTCAGGGCTCTAATTC
>NW_010176525.1:6469-9818 GCF_000695765.1 Mesitornis unicolor | reverse complement strand
GCTGAACCACTGAGACCTTGGTGCTCCTCTCCCAGTTATCGTGTATCATTACCCATGAAGGATTTCAGCAGAAAACTGGTGCAATCTGGTGGTTTTGGTGCCTTGGTTGCTGTGAGGAGGATGCTCTCTTCCTTTGTGTGTCACACATGGTGTCAAAGGGCTTCATGTCACCGTACAGGCAGTATTTCTGTGCAAGCAACTCGGCTGTGGTCATGCCACCCAGGTTGCAGTCTCTTTGCTGAGGGGGTACAAAGGTGCCTGAGGGATGGGAAGTGAGCAGCTGGGCTGCAGTGTGGAGGTTTGGGCCTCTCCAGGCCACCTTGGAGTCTTTTGGGTGGCTGGAGCCATAACGGAGCTGGCTGATCCTAGCTCAAATGGCTGCAAACTAGCTCAAATGTGGTGTTGCCCAAAACATGGCCCAGCATGAGCCACTAGCTCCCCTCTCAGCCACCATGAACGCAGCTGAGATCATCAGCACCCTCACTGCTGGTTTCTCAGTGGGGAGTTAATCTGGGTGCAGTGTTCCCTGTGAGCAAGGCTGGCCCCGCAAAGCCCTTGCACCCCAGAAAGGTGACTGCTTCCCCAACCTCCATCCATCCTCTGTACCCCCATCTTCCTCCCATTGCTCCCCCCTGGACTTCGCAGGCTCTGGGTTTGAGTCTGAGCAGAGCGATTTGTGTTTTTCCCCATCTCTCTTTCTCTGCTGGGCACAGTGCAGGGCTATATAAATATTATTGAGCAGAATTTCAGACCAAAATACAACTGTATTTCATCTCCCGCTTACTACCTTTCCACCTGAGATGGGGATAAAATAACAGCTCTCTCCCACAATTAAAATAAAAAGCTTCTGCACTCATCAGTGTAACTCACTCACATTAGCTCTCAGTACTGCACATTTACCCAAGAGAAGTGTTACTTTAGGTAAATCTCTCTGCCAAATGGAAAAACAAATCAAGCGGATGGAAGGAAACGGAATGTACCCAACACCCAAAGGGCATCCCATAACGGAGCACAGCCTGAATTAATCCTGTACCAGCTGCTGTCACATGCTGTCTCCCTGTGCCTGGACAGCTGCAGATGACTCTATTGGCCCTGGAGAAGCCCCCCTGCATGCACAGGCTTCATCTGTTGCACCACGTTCGTAGGATCAAAGATGACCCAAGTCCTGCAGCCACCACTGAATGATATGGTCAAGGGACAACAGGTTTTTGGTCTTGCAGAAGGTCAGTCCTTTCTTGCTCTTCAATGGTTAGTTCCCATGAAAGCCTTGAACCCAATTTATCTCATAGCTTTTTGGACCTCATATGTGTCTGGTTGTGGCTCTGGAAACCAGGACCTCTGGATTTGTGTAGGTTGTAAAGCAGCGTGGGCTAATGCAGAAAAGCCAGGAGGGCAGGGAGCAATGATGTTACTTCTTGTGAACCACCAAAATATTGCCAAGTCTCAAGTGTGTGTTGGTTAAATGATATTTAACAGAAGTTGCCATGTGCAGCTCTCCAGTGTGATGAACGTTGTGTGCAATCTGGGTACTGTACTCAAATCACTCCAGAGAGAAAACACAAGGACTAATTAGAAATTATGGACAATTAGGAAAGTCATCCTAGTGGACTTTTCAATGCATAAAGGAGAGGGGTTTTTTTTAAGGTAGAATAAATTGATTTTAAGGAAAATCTGGCTGTGGTCAAGCTGTAACATAACTAAGACGTTTGAGACGTGATACTGTCACAGTCCCACCTACCATGCACTGTTGAAAAGATTAGCATAGCAATACTAATTTTTTTTTTTTTTTCCCCTCCTTCCCCACCCCCCCACCCCAAGGTAACCGCTGATCATAAGTGTGCAAAGAGCAGCCAGGTGTTATGTTGCTCATGAATCATGAAGGTGCTTTGTTGGAACAAAGACATCAGGGACTGTGTCGTGGTAGGGGTTGGCGGCTCCCAAGGTCTCTGCGTAGCACAAAGGCAAGTGATTTACTCAAAGGGGAGCAAAAGGGCTGGGGTGGGAGGGACAGGGGGTGTTTCCATTCTGCTCCATGCAGGAACTGAGCACCCTCTCAGTGACCCCTGCATTTGCTGACAGAGTGTGAGAGTATGAGACGATTGCTCAATGCCTGCCCTGGGCAATTTGGACTGTCCTTCCGAGTTTGTCCAGATACGTAGGACCAGAATCACGGTTGCACCATTTGTCTCACTTCCTGCAAAAAAATATTATGGAAGATTTAGTTTATTAGATGAATTTAAGGCATAAAATCCATATGGATTATCTATAGGATGGCATATTGAACAAAGCTGGTCAATGTGTGACTCATGCCCGCCCACACCTGGGCAGGGCTGGAGGATGAGCTGGGTCTGACGAGGAGGCTTCTAGGTCTGTTGTTCAAAACACGCTGTTATGAACTGCTTGTCTCCCAGGAACACCCATGGGATGGTGCGGCGATGGGGAAGATCAAGATGCAAAGCCACCCTGGAGCTGAAGGCCATGAGTCGAGGGAATGCACCACGCATTGTCATCCAGCAAATCACAGAACGTTAGGGATTGGAAGGGACCTCAAAAGATCATCTAGTCCAATCCCCCTGCCGGAGCAGGAACACCTAGATGAGGTTACACAGGAAGGCGTCCAGGCGGGTTTTGAATGTCTCCAGAGAAGGAGACTCCACAACCTCTCTGGGCAGCCTGTTCCAGTGCTCTGTCACCCTGTGCAGTGTCGTTCCAGCACAGGCACAACCAGTGACCCCTCTCCCCACATAGTAAACCCCTTGTCTGCCCACAGGCTGTGTAGTGATATCCCCAAAAGTAGGAGGTTTTTAGAAATTATTTTTCCTTGCTTACACAGGAAAGCATTCTGGAGATACTGGTGAGAAATACCAGTTTGGGAAGCAGCTTTGGCATCATCCTGGTGCTGCCCGGGCTGCAGCAGGCTGCCAGGCTGGTCTTATTCCAGGCAGATTTTCCACACTGACATGCTGTAGGGCACAAAGCAACCAGGTAATGGTGACTAATGAGAATTACTGCCTATCTCCATGCAGAAACACTTGGGAAGGGAGGGGTTTCAGGGAAATAAGAGCTTTTCCTATTGCACCTTGTGTGGAAAAATGCTTTTGGTGGCTTTGCAAGCTGGGGAGCATGGAAGAGTCAAGTTTATTCCCCTGTGCATATCCATCCCCCTCGTACCTCATATACATGGTTGCAATGTGCACAGATAGTGGCTTTAATGCAGACTGAAAACCCAAGGATCTTCTGGACTGGTTCTGGTTTTTCTGCTTATGAAGAAGGAATGCAAACTCCCTTGCACACAACGGTGCAGCAGGAGTGTAAGCTATGGCAGCCCTGCCTGAGCCTCCAACTTGTT
>NW_010176525.1:0-6438 GCF_000695765.1 Mesitornis unicolor | reverse complement strand
GGAATGTTGCATATCTCTGGAGGCACAACTGAAGGTAAAAATCAGCCCAGGTAGTCAATCTGACTCTGAGTGGTTCTGGGATTATGTTCTGAATTTTTCCTAGCAACCTTGAAAGGAGGTAGAGAAATCGGTAATTAAATCAAAACATATTTAAACGAGCATCTGCCACACAGCCAGTTTAACTTCTTTGTGTTAAACACATATTTCTGTTGACACTTTATTTGTAAGATATTCTTTGTATATAAGGGTGTTATTAAATTGGATTTTGGCTTGATTTAAGCAATTAAATGACTCAAATCATTCTATGCATTTGCAGGTTTTTTAAGCTGTTATGTTGGCTCTCGATGTGTGTTCTTCAGACTGCTTCTTGACTGACAGCTACTTTTATGATTATTTAGAAGTAGGTTTGGGTAAATCATGCAGCTGATAAACTGTCAGTGTTCAGGTTTTCACTGACTAGCTGTGGTTGGATGTGAAACTAATTCTTGTAAGACTCCATTTGGATTTGGTTTGTTTCTGTAGTCTAAAAGCCCTTCAGCCCCTCAGCCAAAACAAGGGTTTCAGTAACTTCAGTTTAATTCTTTGGTGACTCTAAACCCAAGTAGCTCTATTTCAGTCTTCTGGCATACAGTAAAAGTACTGAGAGCCTGAAGTCTTTATGGCATGAAAGAAGATACTCTTATTTTCCGTGTAGGAAAAGAGTCTGGTCTTGCGTTTCCTGAATGCTCAGTGCTGCCCATTTACTCCATGGATAAATGTGATTATTCTCTGTTTCTTTTCAGAGCATGGTTCAGAGCTTAAACTGAATCTCTCTTCAAAAAAATAAATACATTCCTAGCTGCTCACTTTGAAAAAAACAACATAATGGTGATTTTCCTGTGATTCTGCAGGGACACTCCATGGTGAGCAGGACATGTGCTGCTGGTGTGTGGGTGGCAGGGTCAGAGGATGCTCATATCTGCTTCCTGAGGTTTCTACTCAACTCTTCCTAAATTGGGAAATCCAGCTGTGTCAGTATGGCTCAGTCAGGAAGGACGCTTGGTCTGGCCTCATTTGTTTGATATTTTGGGCTGTGGCAGGTTTTCACGACGTGTGCATCATCTCCCATGACTTTGAGTTATGTGAATGCTGCACGCATCCCTTCCCTCTGGCAGAGTGTTTCTCTGGTCTCTTGCCTCACACCGCTTCCACTGCTGCAGCAGCAGCAGAGTGGGAGCAGACCAGAGCATGGGTCACCTCTGGCTGATGTTCCATGTTACAGCACTTTGAGATTATTAGTGCTGTTAGCGGTACTTTGCGTGCCTGAGGATATGCAATGTGTTTGCACCTATGCAATTAAGTTTGCTACTCGTTTGTGGGTGGATTTACCATGCTGCTGGTAACTGTGATAGATATAAGGTGCAGCGCCTGGGTGACAGATGCCGTGGCGTGATGCTAGTATGGCAATTCCAGGAGGCTCCATCAGGACAAGGCTCATCTGCTGTGTAGATGTTCAAGATGGAAAGATGTTCCCTCAACCCAAAGACTTTAACATCTGTCACGCTGTGCTGCTGCTGCAGTCTTTGAACATTACATTTGCTGTGTAGATGGAAAAGATGCAAGAATAAGAAATGGATTGAGGCATGGAGTACAAACGCTACCTTTTTGAAGAAGATATTTGGAAAAGCCATCTACGATGCCTGGTTGGAGAAGGATAATGCAAAGCTCATGCATGCTTCATGCACAGTGCTTTGCTTTTAGGCCTCAAAAGAAGGCAGTAACCGACTGCATGCAAGCCAGCTTTTGTCCCAGAGGTTCTGGCTCCCACAGCCTCTGCTGCTTCCCTGGGAGCCATGCTGTGTCCCAGAGCTGCCGTCAAATGACACAGTGCGAGAAGCAAACTTCCCACCAGATTTAGCTTCAAGAAGTGCCACTTTACTGTGCTGCATCAGTAAAACCAGAGAATTCCCACTGCTAAGGAAATGAAAACAGTAGAGCAGCTTGGCAAGGATTAGACAGCTGAGTAAAACAAGGTAAAGTAAGTGTTTCTGTCCCAGTGTGGAACCAAACTGTGGTCCTCTCAGCTCCTGGTTTTGCTGAGGTAGAATTGTAGAATCAGTTTTCTATTCAGGAAAGCTCAATTCTACAAGGACTGCAATGCTCTATGTCATGAGTGATAAGACCTGTTGTTACAGTTTTTGGCCAGCACTGGCATTTGGTGGTCAAGGTCTTGAGGTAACCAGGTGCAGAGGCTGGGGGGGAGCAGAAACCCAGGGCAGTTGACCCCAAGATGACTGCAGACTGGCCAACCAAAATTATTCTATACCATAAATGTTACACTCACTATAAATCGGGGAGTTTGCTGAGGATGGGTCCTCCTTCTTCCATGACTGACATCTCAAGAGGGTCTGCTCTGCCATCCTACCCTTGAGGCCTATTCCTCCTCTATATTGGCTGAGTATAATTATATGTACTTTTTATTAATACTGTTACTAATATTGTTTTTTTCTTATTATTATTTTATTAAATCTATTTTTATTCCAACCTACAGGTCTCCTTTCCCTTTCCCGATTCCCCTCCCCAGATGAGGAGGAGTCAAGTGACAGAACAACTCTCTAAACTATGACAGTATGCCATGGAGACCAGCAGTATGCACAGGTCTCTCCTCAGTGTAACTCTCTGGATGCAACCCCCAGTTTAGGAAGTTACAAACAAACTTTGATTGGCACAAAGTGGGTCCTTCATTTCCTGGGTTATCAGCTACTCTTGGAGGAGGATACTGGACCTTTGGTCTTAGTGTAGGATGGGTTTTATGCCTGTTGTCTCCTGAGCTCCGGCTGGGCTGGGCTGGCATCATGATCCAGCCCTCCACCTGTGTGATGTTTTGTGCTGAGCAGCATCTACAACTCCATCTCACATCCTCCAATGCCATGTGTGAACCAGAACTGCCTGTCAATGCACTTCAAATCCAGGTGAGACTTTCTGCCCTGCAGCACAGCAACTCAGGAGTCACGTCTGCTGTGCACTTCCTTGACATCTTCACATCCCAGAGCTGCTGAGCAAGGACTTGCAAAGGATTGTAGTGATGGTTGTTAGGGAATAAATGTTCTCCTCCTTCTGGGAAGGAGAAAGTCAACCCATCTCATAAACACTGATTATCTGCTCTAAAGGCTGTAAAGAAACAGGAGCAGAGGCTGCGGATGCCCTGTGAGCCTGCAGGCTGTGTTGCTGCTCTTGGGCCATGTGAGGAGGGGTAGGCATGTCCACACCTGTACAAGGGGCTGTAAATTGTGCTCCCTCCTGAGTCCTTACACACAGCTGGAGAGGGATTTCTCAGGCTTTTTGTAAAATCTGCTCAGAGGAGGGAATTGGTCACTGCAGAGCTCTTTGGTGCTATCCCTCCTGTGACCTGGAAAAGCGTTCCTGCCTCAAAGTGAACACTGTGTTTGGACATGGCATGGCTTCACGATGCGTGTGCCTGGTGATGTTTTGGCTTGCTCAGCTCAGTGTACACAGCCTTGGCCTTGACCATCCCTTATTGGGTAGGGACAGTTTCCGCTCCAGATTCTGTGGCATAGCCGAGACAGCTCACTCAGCGTGTCCAGGTGGGCTCCCACACGCAATTCTTCAGAGAGAGTACTGCAACTTGTTGCTTACCTTGACTTCACTTCAGTGGGATTTTTGATAAAAGCAGGTAGTTGTCTTAGGAGATTTGTAGAAGGAACATCACATTGACGTTGTGGTGGGCTCTGCAGTTACACTGAATTCTCCTCTGCTGGATGCCACGTGTGCTATTGCCTTTGGCCGTGACCAAAGAGAAAACTGGAGAATGTGGTCTGGATTTCGACAGGGATAGTAGTTGGCAGCTTCTGAAATGGGTTGAAGGGATATAGTTGAGTCTAAGAGGTACCTGTTGTCTACTGTGACCTTTCCATGTGGTTCTTTGCAGGTCCTATGAATGTCAAGCTTCATCCTCCTGAGCAGTGCCTGTCCATCCTTGCCATGCAGGGAGGAAAATTTGCTTTACATCTTCTCCTTTTGAGCTCAGGTATGTGAGAGAAGGTGTTATGAGAGCTCTGGGCTTGAACCAAAACACTTGCAGGATTATTTGAAGACCAGGGCTCATTCTTAGAGACCTGGGTCATGTGCTTCTACCCACTAGGACAAGCTCAGTGGTTTTTCTGGCAATAGCAGACCAAGAGGTCATTTCTACCACTAACCTCTTCTGAGGCCGTTTCCAGGAGCAGCTGGTGCTCGGAAGATGAACCTGGTAAACATTAGAAGAAGATTGTGTAATTGCCTGGTTTTGTTGGTTATAGTTCTGCATGGGTGGGCACTGTGGTGTGAACCTACTTTCAATTTCATTGAAATTCTTGTCTTGCAAAGCTAAAGAAAAAAATCCCTGAGTGTCCTTTTCAAAGATCTTGACGACTGCCCCAGAGGCTGCACACTCTGCTATTATTTCACTTCCCCCAGGAGGGAACTGGGGGATATTCACCTTCCTGGATCAAATCCAGGCTGTCGCTTAGAAACTGTTTCTACATCATATGATACTGCCACAGACCTTCATGGTCTGGGGGCTGGTTAGTAGAGATAGGACGTGTGTTCCTGTGGCAGCACTGAGACTCAATATTGCATTTCGTAATTACTAGCTGTAGTGATTCAGCTCAGCTCTTTGAGAATGAGGATGAATTCACTGGTCAGGAAGCCAGGAAGGGCAGTGATGCTTCTCAGGAACTGCATTGCAGAGTGGGAAGTGAATGGGGCTGTGGCGGGGCTGAGACCTTGTGGTGAGTTGACCTTGGTTGGCTGCCAGATGCCCACCCAACCTCTCTCTCTCCTCTGCTCCTCAACAAGATGGGGGAGAACATAAGATTTAAAAGCTCATGGATCTGAGATAAGGACAGGCAGATCACCAGTTACCACCACAGGCAAAACAGACTCCACGATCTGCTAATCCTGCATCCTCACCTCAAGATACAATCTACTCTGAAATAATACTACTCTGAAGATTAGAGCTGGCATACTATTATTTTATCTATATCCACTGAATATATTTTGCTGTTTTCATCTCTGGATCTTTACTTTTCCCAGCAACAGACATGTCTCATTTCACCAGTGATGAAATCAAGACTAGATGACTTATCTAAGGTATCATAAGCAACTGGACACAACAGGCAGCAAGAGAAAGACAATGTCATATGGCATATGCCCAGTGTCATTTGGCATATGCCCAGGTGGTGAAGGCCAATAGCATCCATATCCTGGGTGGCTCCTGGCCTGCGGTGGGGCACAGGGAAGCTACGAAACAGTTTGGATGTGCTCTGGCTTTGCTTTCCTATCTCTCAAACCCTGCTTCCAGTGCGGTTCCCCTGGCTTACTGTCATCGGACTGACAACACTCAACACTTACATGAGTAGATTTTCTTCTGACTCAGCAAAATGGTGATAGTTTCTTGACAGCTGCATGTTCTTCTTCCCCTCCCTAAATACCATGGAGAAAAGGTCCTTTGTTTCTGTCCTTATGGTTAGTGCCATTTGTGTGTTTTTCCTGGACAAAGTGTTTGGTGTTTTTCTTTCACTGTGTTTTGCAGCAAGTGGCCACTGCAGCATGCAGGCCTCTCCAACTGCATCATGTCTGTGTAATTGATCCCTCCAGGTGTGCAGGGGGTTTTTAGGCCAAGGATTTTTCCACTTTAAATTAAAGGTTGCTCTTCTGTTACAAAGGAATTACAGCCTCTGGGGTTTGGCGACTCATTCAAATAAGTGAGAAGAGTGTCCCCCAGCCTGGACTTACAAGAAGCTCCTCTGGAAAGAAACAGGAGCACCCTGAGCAGCGTTTGGGAGTCTCCAGGCCAGCTTCTATTGGCTGACATGGTGTCACCGTGGAGTCCGAGGGAAAGTGGGGATGTGCTGAACCTGGGCAGTAGCAGGGAAGCTGAAATTCCATGGCTTTGCAATCTGGTGTTGGGATCTGTTCCCATAACTAGCACCACTCATGAGGCATGTTGCGCTGTGTCCTATGTATTATGTATGAGATGTCTGGAGGAGTCTTTTCCAGATGAAGCTTCTTTTTCTGGTGTGACTTGATGCTTGGGGACCTGCATGTTGAGAACTTTTTAGTTTTTTAGCCCCGTCCCCTCCTAAATCGGAGTGCTTGACCAAGCCACCTTTTTCTGTAGCTCTACAGGAACTTTGTCTACACCTCATGGGAGACGTCTGGGAAGGACGAAGATGGCTGACACACTTGGCACGCTTCCTGAGGGGTTTCCAGCCACCAGCCCATCACAGCCCAAGTGTGGTGGGACAGGAGCCAGCGCAGAGCTCCCACATCATGAAGCAGCTGTGCAAGGGGTCCAGGACCAGGTGTGGGGTTCTGTGGGAGCTGCCTGGGTGCATGCCTGGCCCCTGTGGTAAATGTGAGATGAGCTGTCGTGGTTTAGGCCTAGTGCCTAAATGA
>NW_010176524.1:0-972 GCF_000695765.1 Mesitornis unicolor | reverse complement strand
AGGGCCACAAAGATGATTGAGGGAGGGGAGCGTCTCCCTTATGGGGAGTGGCTGAGGGAGCAGGGTCTCTTTAGCTTGGAGAAGAGGAGACTGAGGGGTGACTGCATTAATGTTTATAAATTTGTAAAGGGCGAGTGTCAGGAGGAAGGAGACGGCCTCTTCTCAGTAATAGCCAATGACAAGACAAGGGAAAATGGGAGCAAGCTGGAGCATAGGAGGTTCAATCTGAATATGAGGAAAAACTTTTTCACTGTAAGGGTGACAGAGCACTGGACCAGGCTGCCCAGAGAGGTTGTGGAGTCTCCTTCTCTGGACACATTCAAGACCTGCCTGGACGTGTTCCTGTGTGACCTAGTCGAGATGATCCTGCTCTGGCAGGGGAGTTGGACTGGTTCGAGGTCCCTTCCAACTCCTAATATTCTGTGATCTGTGAAATAGTGTATTTGCTTGTCATGTCAGGGACTAAACTTGATAAACTTCCTAGTTTTGTACTGTCATGTATACTTATGTACAGCTAGAAGTACTTTAAGAATTTCCTGTTTACCCAAACACAGACACTGAACTGAGGTCTTAAGGATTCAAAGGATGCACATAATCACATATACTGTGGTGCCTTGTAAAACGTGGTACCACAAAAGCCATGTCAAACTAATAATTTACTGCTTGCAGTGCTGATTTGATGCTATTCCCTTTTCCACTGAAATGAGACACTGGAATTGTAGCCATATGGCATGCATACTTGATCTAAATACTAAAGAGGTCAGAATTGTACATTGCTATCTGAAATTTACTCTATATCTGAAACAGTGAAATTTTTATTTTTTTTATTTTCATGACACCATCTGTAAAAGGAATAGAAAACATCACAAAGTTAAGCTTGTCTCCGTTTAAGGGTCAGAGAGAGAGAGAGAGCAGGATTTTCTCTCTATTGTCCCTAACCCCCCAGAGGGAGGATTAAGAGAAGGGAATAGA